>NC_065921.1:49764522-50064522 GCF_024586455.1 Bactrocera neohumeralis
TTGTTCACCGAACGGTTGTACCTATCACCTAAAACTAATCGAGATAGATTTGGGATTATATAATATATATAAATGAGAAGGAGGAAGAGACGAGTTGAAATCCGGGTGAATGTCCGTCGGTCCGTCCGTGTAAGCTGACTTGCATAAACATTGAGATATCTTGATGAAACTTGGTATGCGCAATACTTAGTAAAAAAAATTACGCGTTCGTATATGGGCGAATTCGGATCACTGTCCTGTTGCTTCCTGATTTGTGTACTGGAAAGTGAAATAATCAAATGGAATTTGAAACTGTGTGGACGATTTCGTCTATTTGCTTTCTGTGACATGAGAATATAACAAGAATTCACGTACTAAATTTAGACGGGAGAGCAGATCCCGAGATATACGAAAGTCCAGTCAAACCATCTCGGGTGTAAAATTTAATGTCTCTGGCGTATTTATCAGCTAAAATATTGAGATTTTAGTAGCTTTTAACAGTACTGTTATATTGGAAGTGAGCGAGGCTTTCTTCCAATTTTATCCATTTTCCCACTGTCGGTAGGACGTTTTATAATATTTGTACTAGTCAAATTTGGTTGCTGTACCTTTAGTGACTTTGGAAATATGTACATTTAAATATCGATGAATATTTGGGATATACAAGGGAGATTCAGAGAGAATCCTTTACTGACAATAGCTACTCTGTATATCGAAAAATCTTGTCGATATTTCCCTCAGTCCCCATATACCTAATATAAATATCGGTTGTTGTTGTTGATGTCGGCCAATATTTAACAGATGACATTGCGCGAAAACTTGATCATATTAATTATAATTATATTTACTGCTCCACGCATAGTGAAGAAACGTATGACGTATGTATTCTTTTATGAGCTATTTTAGCTTACGCAAACTAAAGTATAGAAATAAAATTAATTTCACAATTTCCCGGGCTATAATTTTTGCAAGTTTCAAGAGTATAAAATGTTCCTTTGCAAAGGATCTTAGCCCTTCCTTATTTGTTAAATAAAAAAGTTTTCATAAAAGATTTTAATTTTGATCATTCAGTTTGTATAGTAGCTATATGATATAGTATTTCGATCTGAAAAAGTTATATGGCTATTGTCTTCTTCTTCTTAATTGGCGTAGACACCACTTACGCGATTATAGCCGAGTTAACAACAGCGCGCCAGTCGTTTTTTCTTTCGCTACGTGGCGCCAATTGGATATTCCAAGCGTAGCCAGGTCCTTCTCCACCTGGTCCTTCCAACAGAGTGGAGGTCTTCCTCTTCCTCTGCTTCCCCCGGCGGGTACAGCGTCGAATACTTTCAGAGCTGGAGTGTTTCCGTCCATTCGGACAACATGACCTAGCCAGCGTAGCCGCTGTCTTTTAATTCGCTGAACTATGTCAATGTCGTCATATATCTCGTACAGCTCATCGTTCCATCGAATGCGATATTCGCCGTGGCCAACGCGCAAAGGACCATAAATCTTTCGCAGAACTTTTCTCTCGAAAACTCGTAACGTCGACTCATCAGTTGTTGACATCGTCCAAGCCTCTGCACCATATAGCAGGACGGGAATTATGAGTGATTTATAGAGTTTGGTTTTTGTTTGTCGAGAGAGGAATTTGCTTCTCAATTGCCTACTCAGTCCGAAGTAGCACCTGTTGGTACGAGTTATCCTGCGTTGGATTTCTAGGCTGACATTGTTGATGGTGTTTACGCTGGTTACAAGATAGAAATTATTTACGACTTCAAAGTTACGACTGTCAACAGTGACATGAGAGCCAAGTCGCGAGAGCGATGACTGTTTGTTTGATGACAGGAGATATTTCGTCTTGCCCTCGTTCACTGCCAGACCCATTTGCTGTGCTTCCTTGTCCAGTCTGGAGAAAAAGCAGAACTAACGGCGCGGGTGTTGAGGCCGATGATATCAATATCATCGGCATACGCCAGCAGCTATACCCTCTTATAGAAGATGGTACCTTCTCTATTTAGTTCTGCAGCTCGAACTATTTTCTCCAGCAGATTGTAGAAGTCGCACGATAAGGAGTCGCCTTGTCTGAAACCTCGTTTGGTATCGAACGGCTCGGAGAAGTCAACGGCAGCTTACACAGCCGTATTAGTTTTGCGGGGATACCAAATTCAGACATCATGGCATAAAGGCAGCTCCTTTTCGTGCTGTCAAAAGCAGCTTTGAAATCGACGAAAAGGTGGTGTGTGTCGATTCTCTTTTCACGGGTCTTTTACAAAATTTGGCGCATGGTGAGTATCTTGTCGGTTGTTGATTTTTCAGGTCTGAAGCCACACTGATAAGGTCCAATCAGCTTGTTGACGGTGGGCTTTAATCTTTCATACAATACGCTCGATAGAACTTTATACGCGATGTTTAGGAGGCTTATCCCACAGTAGTTGGCGCAGATTGTGAGATCTCCGTTTTTATGGATTGGGCATAGCACACTTAGATTCCAATCGTTGTTCATGCTTTCGTCCGACCATATTTTACAAAGAAGCTGGTGCATGCTCCTTATCAGTTCTTCGCCGCTGTGTTTGAATAGCTCGGCCGGCAATTCATCGGCCCCTGCCGCTTTGTTGTTCTTCAGGCGGGCAATTGCTATTCGAACTTCTTCATGGTCAGGTAATGGAACGTCTGCTCCATCGTCATCGATTGGGGAATCGGGTTCTCTTTCTCTTGGCGTTGTGCGTTCACTCCCATTCAGCAGGCTGGAGAAGTGTTCCCTATATAATCTAAATATGCTCTGGGCAGCGGTGACTTGATCATCTTTGCCGGTTCTACAAGAGTATGCTTCGGTCTTGAAACCTTCTGTAAGCCGCCGCATTTTTTCATAGAATTTTCAAGCATTACCCCTGTCGGCCAGCTTATCAAGCTCTTCGTACTCACGCATTTCGCTTATCAAGCTTTTCGTACTCACTCATTTCGGCCTCTTTCTTCTTCTGTCTACAAATGCGTCTCGCTTCCCTCTTAAACTCTCGGTATCTATCCCATCCCGCACGTGTAGTGGTCGATCGTAACGTTGCGAGGTAGGCAGCCTGTTTTCTCTCCGCTGCGAGACCCCACTCCTCGTCGTACCAGCTGTTCTTTTGCACTTTCCGAAAACCTATGGTTTCGGTTGCAGCTGTACGTAAGGAGTTTGAAATGCCATCCCACAGTTCCCTTATGAGGAGTCGTTGACGAGTGCTCTCAGAGAGCAGGAGTGCAAGCCGAGTAGAAAATCGTTCGGCTGTCTGTTGTGATTGCTGCTTCTCGACGTCGAACCTTCCTTTTGTTTTTTGACGTGCGTTTTTTGCTGCACAGAGGCTGGTGCGAATCTTGGCTGCAACAAGATTGTGGTCCGAGTCGATGTTAGGACCTCTGAGCGCACGCACATCTAAAACACTGGAGACGTGTCTTCCGTCCATCACAACATGATCGATCTGGTTAGTAGTTTTTCGATACGGACACAGCCAGGTAGCTTGATGAATTTTATTATGCTGGAATCTAGTCCTACAGATAACTTTATTTCGGGCCCCGGCGAAGTCGACCGTAGTGCCAAAGATACCTTCTTTACCCACCCTGGCGTTAAAGTCGCCAAGCACGATTTTGACATCGTGGCGGGGACAGCTCTCATAAGTGCGCTCCAAGCACTCATAAAAGACATCTTTGGTCACATCGTCCTTCTCTTCCTTCGGGGCGTGGGCGCAAATCAGCGATATGTTGAAGAACCTCGCTTTGATGCGGATTGTGGCTAGACGTTCATTCACCGCAGTGAATGATAGTACTCGGCGACGGAGTCTCTCTCCCCACACGAATCCCACACCAAACTTGCGCTCCTTTATATGGCCACTGTAGTAAATGCCATAAGGACCTACTCGTCTCTGTCCTTGTCCCGTCCATCGCATTTCTTGGACGGCGGTGCTGTCAGCCTTTATTGGCTATTGTGGCATTGCATCAAAAACTAAGGGACAAGTTCGCGTATACCGAAGGCGGACAGACGGACATGACCATATCATTCAACTTGTCACGCTGTACAAATACCATATATACTTATGTACTTATATATAGTAGGGCCTCAGACGTTATCCCTGGAGTGCTACAAACTATTGACAAGTTTAGTATATCGTACCATGATTAGGTTGTAGCGGGTAAGGAAAGAAGGAAGGAATTTATACTCTCGTATTTTGCAAACAAGTTAGTTTCATAATTACCTTTGACTTCGTCTTTCAGATGTTTATATTAAAATTAACTCAAATGATATATATGTAATTAGGGATATGAGGATTAGGCCAAGGCATTGGCAAACCACATTATTTTTAAGAAAACTTGTAGGAAACTAATCACCCACCGTTATTTAAAAGGACAGTTTAACGCATCGAATACAACAAACGCTTTGGAAGCACAAACACTAATCTCGTCATTTTACGTGACGTGAGAACGGAGTCGTATGGAGATAACATTTGCCGACTATTGCACCAAGTTTCCGACGTGCGAAAAAAGTTCAATAATCTAGTCGAACTGAAACGAACTGTGGAAGGAAGGGCTAAGTTCGGGTGCAACCGAAGATTTTATACCTTTGCAACTTGCAAGAATTAAAGCCAGGGAAATACCTTAATTAGTAAAACGTCAGCCAGAGGAACAGAATCTTAGAAATTTTATATATACATACATATGTTATATAATGTATTAAAATAAGTTGGGCTTTTGTCTGTTCGCTATAGCTGACTAAACCGTTACATGAAATGAAACTGAACTATTTGAAAATGGATCCAATAAGGATGGTTTGTAAAAAATCAGAAAATGTTAATTTTTAACCGACTTATGAGCGTAAATTTCCAAAAAGTGACTTTTCCATACAACATTTTTTTGTTTTGAATTTTTTGTTTTGTTGATTTATTTGTAAATTATTTAAATCGTTCAGATTCTATCTCTTGGTTTGGTGAAAACCAATATGGCTCATGAACCATACGAAACGAAACACTATCCACGTGCTTTTCTTTCGGAAACGCAAACCGGAAATAATGGATATCCACTGTATCGGCGTCGCTCACCAGACGACAATGTCAGAACATTCTGCACTCAATTTAAAGGAGTGAATATCAATGGTCAACTTCATGGATCCTACCATATTCGCCATTACTGCGTAATTCACATTCAAAACTCATATCAATGTTGAGTAATGCAGTTTGGTGAAATCGACTAAATACGACTAAGTACGTCACCAAAGAAAGCAACATGGCGGTTATTGACCTTGAACGAAATGAGATCCGCAAGAACTAAATGGGTCGATAGCTGTACTACAATGAAGCGTTTTGTAAGATATTTACTTTTGCGCTTCATGAACATTTTCCGACTATTGTGCATCTCGCAGTTCATTTGGAGAAGGCCAAAGAGTGTATTTCAACCCAGAGAATACAGTACAGCCAGCGGAAACCGCCAACAAAAAAATCGACATTGACGAGTTGTTTCTCAACTTGCGTCAGTAATCCGTTTGCGAGGACATTGCTCTATTCGGAAATGTCTTGCCATCATACATGGAATGCATGCATGCACGCAAATAGCAAGGCCAAGTAGTATATGAACATCCTGGTGTGTTCTCAACTAATGCAATAGGACTAATTTATACAATCCACCCGAAAAACAACAATTGCTTCTAGCTTCGGTTACTATTGATTAATGTACGCAGTTAAACTTCATTTGAGTCATTGCTTATTGTGAATGGTACGGTGTGTGCAACTTTTTGAGAAGCATGCCAGCAAATACAATTGCTGGAACATAATAATCACTGGAATCAAACGATGGACGATACGATAGCAACTTGGCATGCCTCTGAAGTTCGCACACTTTTCGCGAAGATCATTTCGACATATCTGCCTGCAAATCCGCGTCAATTATGAGATACGAACAAAAATGACATTGCCCATGACATTTTACATCATATTCGCTAAGAATCGCTCAGTAGATTTTAATGAAATTTAAACAGCTTATAGAATACATAATAAATTCGGGCCTGATCGAAGGATTTTCGTTTTTTCAAAAAGTTCGATTTTTTAAGACCAATTAGCTGTTGATTTTTTCCCAAAAATTTAGACAAAAATTTCCTGATGCCGCCATTTTGTTAATCCTTAGATCAGGCTCAGGATTATCTATTTACAAAACTAATTTTTTTTGTCCGATTGATTTTAGAAGAATCTCCAAGGACTTATGGTTGTCACCGCAAGTACCTTTTTTTGGAACTGGGTCAACACAAACAACTATAACTCTGGAAATTAATTTTTTGATAAGGAGCATCCATCAGCTTCTTTGTAAAATATGGTCGGACGAAAGCATGCCCAACGATTGGAATTTAAGTGTGCTATGCCCAATCCATAAAAAGGGAGATCTCACAATCTGCGCCAACTACCGTGGGATAAGCCTCCTAAACATCGCGTATAAGGTTCTTTCGAGCGTATTGTGTGAAAGATTAAAGCCCACCGTCAACAAACTGATTGGACCTTATCAGTGTGACTTTAGATTTGGAAAATCAACAACCGACCAGATATTCACAATGCGCCAAATTTTGGAAAAGACCCGTGAAAGGAGAATCGACACACACCACCTGCTGCTTTCGACAGCACGAAAAGGAGCTGCCTTAATGCCGCGATGTCTGAATTTGGTACCCCCGCAAAAGTAATACGGCTGTGTAAACTGACGTTGAGCAACACGAAAAGCTCCGTCAGAATCGGGAAGGACCTCCCCGAGCCGTTCGATACCAAACGAGGTTTCAGACAAGGCGACTCCTTATCGTGCGACTTCTACAATCTGCTGGAGAAAATAGTTCGAGCTGCAGAACTAAATAGAGAAGGTACCATCTTCTATAAGAGGGTATAGCTGCTGGCGTATGCCGATGATATTGATATCATCGGCCTCAACACCCGCGCCGTTAGTTCTGCTTTCTCCAGACTGGACAAGGAAGCACAGCAAATGGGTCTGGCAGTGAACGAGGGCAAGACGAAATATCTCCTGTCATCAAACAAACAGTCATCGCACTCGCGACTTGGCTCTCATGTCACTGTTGACAGTCGTAACTTTGAAGTCGTAAATAATTTCTATCTTGTAACCAGCGTAAACACCATCAACAATGTCAGCCTAGAAATCCAACGCAGGATAACTCGTACCAACAGGTGCTACTTCGGACTGAGTAGGCAATTGAAAAGTAAAGTCCTCTCTCGACGAACAAAAACCAAACTCTATAAGCCACTCATAATTCCCGTCCTGCTATATGGTGCAGAGGCTTGGACGAGTACATCAACTGATGAGTCGACGTTGCGAGTTTTCGAGAGAAAAGTTCTGCGAAAGATTTATGGTCCTTTACGCATTGGCCTCAGCGAATATCACATTCGATGGAACGATGAGCTGTACGTGATAAACGACGACATTGACATATAGGTCATGTTGTCCGAATGGACGAAAACACTCCAGCTCTGAAAGTATTCGACGCAGTACCCGCCGGGGGAAGCAGTGAAAGAGGAAGACCTCCACTCCGTTGGAAGGACCAGGTGGAGAAGGACCTGGCTACGCTCGGAATATTCAATCCACGTAGCGAAAAGAAGAAACGACTGGCGCGCTGCTGTTAACTCGGCTATAATCGCGTGAGCGGTGTCTACGCCAATAAAGAAGAAGAAGAAGTCTACAATATGATAACGGAGATAAACAAGCTGCTGAATTTTTACGTTGGCAAATGTTTTTTTTAAGTGGTGTCATTCCTTGATAATGATCTTTCTGTTAGACTTTTATATCTGCCGTTGGCTGTGGAACAGTTTTATCTAAAAGATGTGAGGAAGTTCGATCATAAGCTGATTATTTCGCTGTCATTTTCAGGTTTTCCGGTATCCATTCAAGTTCGTTTGATGAAAATTTATTTGATATTGTTATGCTCAGATTGATTCTGGATGCATTGCAGACACCTCCGACATTGATATTTAAGAGTTTAATCTTCTAATTTCTCCATGAATAAAACACAAAGTTTCTTCTAATAAGTGTTTGTTTCTTTATCTTTAAAAGTTCTTTTAATATCATCGGAAGTGCAGATGTTGGACCATCATCTTGGGTTTTTACAAAAACAAGGCGTTTGCAATAACGATAAACCTTAATTTGATAGATAAAGATGTAAAGAAACCAAAAGTACAAGTCCTTGTAGATGTGAACACACATACGCAAAAAAATTGGCATTGACAAATAATTTACTACTAATTGGGCACTTGGTACGGGTTGCCTGCTAATATTCTGGTACTAAAACGTGAGTGTGTTGCCGCGTTATGTTTTAAAATTTAAAACTTTATGAACGTTTTTATTACATAGTAGCTTTTTACCTGCGGTTTCGCCCGCAGTGGAGCCATTAAATAAGTATGAGAGGGTAAGGGTATAATAACAGAAATGAGTCAAAATGATAACTAAATTTGATTGCTTTGCTGATATCAACAATTTTTAAAAATTACTATAATAATAATACATTTTTGTTTGTATTAGTATGATATAATATTAGTATGAGCATGATTTGGATATACCAGATTTCCGCTTCCAAGGCATTTTCTAAGAAAAGCAGAGTAAGAATTAACATCAGCGAGTAAGATCTAAAATAATAAAGTGACAGCTAACCACAAAAATTACTGATTATCTCAAAAACTTTAATAGTTTTATTCTGCATGTAACGACATTGAATTAGATATTGTCGTCACCGCCGGTAATACAGTGGGACGGTATTACAGTATTCATGCTTGAAACTTCATTACTCTAATGCTAGATGGCGTTGAAGTAGCTAAATTTGACGATTTTTTGACAAACAATTTTTTTATTTTTCTTAAATTTTTTTTTTAAATAAAGTACCCTATTTTACTTCTAATATGTTCAGGAGTATATGTACAAAGTTTCATGATGCTCGGTTAAGTAGTTTTTGCGTGAAAGCGAAACAAACAAACTTACATTCGCATTTATAATATTATAATATAATATGATTCGAATAATGGTAAAAGCGGACGTATAACGGGTATGTTGAAAACTACTAAAGTGCGATAACCACCAAGTTGGTAAGGAAGCTTTTTATGGAAGCAGGTGAAAAATTGGACAATGTCCGCGGTACCGCCCACCTTTAGGTAAAAGAATATATCTCAGGAACTATTTCACCAATTTTAACAGTCAGATTATAGGAACGCCTACTTCCCATGTAACATAATTTTAAATTCCATTTGATTGCCTGATTTAACTGTATCGTACAAATGAAATAACAATGAAGTTATCAGAATATAATTGGTACTTACGCCAAAAAATTGTCGAAATCGAATTATAACTATTCAAGGATCTAGAAGCGAAATATGTGGACCCCAATGTATATGGCTTAATTTTTATTGAACATATGGTTCAGTCAGTGATGTCTAGTATTGTAATGCGGCGATATGTGATTGTAACATGCCCTTGCGGCAAGAATGGGTAAAATGGAGTCAATACGTAACTTATACTATGTTCCCACCAAAATTTTAAGTGGTTAAATTACATCAAGAAATCACATCGCTTTATATTTATTAAAAGAAAACATGTTTGTATAGTATTTTGTTTTAAACACCGTGTTCTTTTAAATATTTTCCATATAATGGACTGGTTTTTTTTTAGTTGGGAAGTCGATTTTTAGGTGAATTCAGATTCGTTGCATTTAATTCTTTTGGTTGTTTATATGTTTTTCTCTTTCTAGTGTCTAAGATCGCACATATAGTTTTCACGTAGAATAGATTCAAATCACCTCGAAGATGAGATTAAGACCTGTCATTTTTGTATGGCGAAATCTTATTAAATTTAAAAGATTAGTGGGATAAACTACCTAACAGCCGAAGTCTTGTGATTAAGTGTCAGTCTGAACATGGTATTAGGTTCCATAAAACTAAAAGAAATATTTTGGAACTTCCGGTTGACTTTATAACGAGCTTATTTTCCAATATATAAAAATCTTCAGAATCCAGAAATAATATTCATATTTCTATAATATTTTTTTGCAAACATCTGCTTTCACTTTATACTTTATATATTGGTCATTAGCTATATTTCGGGATTTGACAATCCTAGTTTTGTAATCTAGAAACTCACAACCTTATCGTAAAGCATAAAATTTTGATGTTATACCCAGAATTGGGCATACGACCGCTAGTTCTATGGTTTATAGTAACTTAAAATATTCATCTCGGCCAATCATGAGATTATTTTTCACAACTTTCGACGATTATTTATCTCAGCAACAGTGCTTTGATCATCTTAATTAAATTTTGCGCGATAAAGAATTGTAGACATTTTTTTTTCGTTGGATGTCACACAATTCAATCGATCGAAAAAAGAGTCGTATCGAGCTCGAAAGTACATAAAGAGCAGTCGACTATAGGAGTGTTTCAAAATGAGCCGAGTCCCGTTCTTGTAGCAAAACTGAAAATGTATCAACCATACCACTAGAATAATAATAGTTAATTCTGAAGTGTTATACAACCATTCGCATGCCATATTTTGAAGATACCTCAATGAGAGAGAGAGATACCTCATCCGAAAGTACATATATAGATCATCCTTTTCTTCTTTACAGGCTTAAACATCGCTTACGCGATTATAGCCGAGTTAACAACAGCGCGCCAGTCGTTTCTTTATTTCGCTACTTGGCCCCAATTGGATATTCCAAGTGAAGCCAGGTCCTTTTTCACCTGGTCTTCCTCTTGCTCTGCTTCCACCGGCGTGTATTGCGTGGAATATTTTCAGAGCTGGAGTGTTTTCGTCCATTCGGACAATATGACCTAGCCAGCGTAGATGCTGTTTTTAATTCGTAATTTTATGTCAATGTCGTCGTATATATCATACAGCTCATTGTTCCATCGAATGCGATATTCGCAGTGGCCATCTTTCGCAAAACCTTTCTCTCGAAAACCCGCAACGTCGACTCAGCACATGTTGTCATCGTCCATGCCTCTGCGCCATGGAGCAGTTAGCCCTTGGAGGTAACTCCAAACTGCTCATTGGGTTTGGCCCTTTGTGGAGATTCGTGGTGGCTGTGGTTTGTACCTAAATGCAGGCAGGACATTTAGTCCAATGTGGAGTCGCACTGCGGCCGGGTGCCGGACCCAGAGTATGGCAGAGGTTTTAGGTCGGCCTCGTACCCGACCAAAGCGGCGAGGGTGTCCCTATCCACCCGAACCAATTAGAACCAAGGTATAAGTGCAGAATGCATTCATGCTTTGATTTTCCAAGGTATGAGTGCTGAATGCTTTTACGCTATGGGGCGCTGATCAACGCATTGTATTGATCTACGTGCTTCTAGAAATAGAAAGCACTGTGAGGTTAGGCCTTCGCAGGCAGGTACTCACTTTAATCACAACGGACTCTGTTACAAGTGACTTGGGAACCTAGTCGCGAGTGCGACGACTGTTTGTTTGATGACAGGGGATATTTCGTTTTGACCTCGTTCACCACCTGACCCATTTGCTTTGCTTATTTATCCAGTCTGGAGAAAGCAGAACTAGCGGCGCGGGTGTTGAGGCCAAAGATATCAATATCATCGGCGTACGCCAGCAGCTTTACACTTTTATACTATGTTCGGACCGACAACAAAAACATGTTTTCGTGGGAAAAACTGGTTTTCGCACGAAAACTTGTGTTTTCGTCCATGTAAAATCTGTCTAAGGAAAACACAGTTTTCGATGAAAACTGCTTGAAAACTTACATTCCACTCATTATAATCGGTGCCTGCTCCAGTTTAATCGATGTTTATGGAAGACATATTTTGTCGGCCCATAATTGTCACTGATATTTGTTTACATTCAACATACAAAAACAGCTGTCGCTTGATATTCTCATATTAGGGGGATTCTCTTGCTCTTGCAAAACCTTGCACGGTGCAGAAATTGCAGAATTTTCCTCTTTGTGCACAACAACAAACACATGCAGAAAATTATTTGCAATGGCTATAAATATGTCAGATCAAAACCCACGTTTATTTTCGTGCCGTCATATATCACTAGATTCTGCAATGGGTGCTCTCCTGGCCATGCATATTTCGGTATAGGATTTTTGCATTTTGTGTCATCGTGCAATCTTGCAAGAGAATGCCGCTATTGATAGCTATCAGTGACAACTCATCGAAAACACACATTGTCGGTCCGAACGACTTAGATTCCACAACATACAAATGTGTTTTCAAAATGTTTTCAATGTCGGTCCGAACATGGTATTATAGAAGATTGTACCTGCTCAATAAAGTTCTGCAGCTCGAATTATTTTCTCCAGGAGCTGACCAAAAAATTGCACGATAGGTAGTCGCCTTGTTTGAAACCTCGTTTGATATCGAACGGCTCGCAGAAGTTAACGGCAGCTTACACAGCCGTATTAGTTTTGCGGGGATACCAAATTCAGACATCATGGCATAAAGGCAGCTCCTTTTCGTGCTGTCAAAAGCAGCTTTGAAATCGACGAAAAGGTGGTGTGTGTCGATTCTCTTTTCACGGGTCTTTTACAAAATTTGGCGCATAGTGAATATTTGGTGGGTTGCTGATTTTCCAGGTCTAAAGCCACACTGATAAGGTCCAATCAGTTTTTTAACGGTGGGATTTAGTCTTTCACACAATACGATCGATAGAACATTATATATTGGGGAGAGTTATCCCACTGTAGTTGCGCAGATTGTGGGATCTCCCTTTTTGTGGATTGAACAGAGCACACTTAAATTCCAATATTTGGGCATGCTTTCGTTCGACCATATTTTACAAAGCAGCTGATGCATGTTCCTTATCTGTTCTTCGTCGACGTGTTTGAATAGCTTGTCCCCCGCCGCTTTGTTATTCTTCATACGGGTAATTGCTAATCGCACTTCTTCATGGTCGGCAATGTAACGTCTGCTCCATTGTCGACGATTGGGGAATCGAGTTCAACATCTCCCGGTGGTATGCTCTCACTGCCATTGAGCAGGTTGGAGAAGTGTTCTCTCCATAATTTTAGTATGCTCCGGGTATCCGTTGCTACATCACCTTTAGGGGTTCTACAAGAGTATGCTCCGGTCTTGAAAGTTTCTGTTAGCAGCCGCATCTTTTCATAAAATTTTCAAGCATTACCCTTGTCGGCCAGTTTGTCTAGCCCAGGCCTGTCCAACATACGGCCCCCGGGCCACCATCCGGCCCGCATAGGCCCTTCATCCGGCCCGCCATCTCTTATAGTCTTTGGGCATCCCAGTTGTATAGGCCTGAAACACGTGATGGATAAAGTAGTGCAGACAGTTAATTTTATACGCGCAAGAGGGCTTAACCACAGACAGTTCCAGGCTTTTCTGGCTGATGTCGGTTCAGATCACGAATACATTGTATACTTCAGTCGCGTTCGCTGGCTCAGCAGAGCAGCCACACTAAAACGATTCTATTCCCTGCTGGACGACTTAAAGATTTTTCTTGGCAACAAAGACCAAGAAATTACTTTCCTTACTGATGAGGAGTGGTTGGCTGATCTGGCTTTCCTGGTTGATATAACTCAATATATTTCTGATCTTAACTTAAAACTACAAGGGAAAGACCAACTATGCACACAGTTATACGAACACGTTCTAGCTTTCACAAAAAAGCTTTTATTGTTGGAAAAGCAGCTGGAACAAAAGCAGTTGATTCATTGGGAGACCTTATCTACAAAAAAGCAAGATACCCTGGATTTTGACAAGTACGTGTTGATGTTACAAAGATTAAGGAACGAGTTTGACGACAGATTCGCTGACTTCAAATCACAAACTCCCTGCATAAAAGTATTTCAAAATCCATTTGAAGTTGAAATTGAAGGCGCTGCGCAGAGTTTACAGCTGGAGTTAATAGAATTGCAAAGCAGCTCTCATCTAAAAACAGCATATAATAATTGTTTTCCAAACTTAATTGAATTTTACAAAAAGTATATTACACCCAGTCAATACCCAAACCTTACTAAGCTGGCTATTCAACATATTTCTTTATTTGGTAGTACATATGTTTGCGAGCAGCTGTTTTCTCGCATGAAATTTAACAAATCAAAAACCAGATCATCTTTATTAGATAGCCATCTTAAAGGCATTTTGCGCATAGCCACTTCTAAAACTCCAGCTCACATAGATGCGCTGTGCAAACAGAAAAAATTTCAGACATCTCATTAATTAGATTTTAAGAATAAGAATATCTTTATATGCTAAGACCATAGTTACATTAATAATAATATATTAAGATTTATGTGATGTTGCTTATTATAAATAAATAAATATACCAAAACTGAAGGTCATTTTATTTTTTTTTTGGCCCGCTACGGTTATGAAAATGCTAAACCTGGCCCTTCACAAAATTATGTTGGACGGGCCTGGTCTAGCCTTTCATATTCACGCATTTCGGCCTCTCTATTTTTCTGTCTGCAAATGCGTCTCGCTTCTCTCTTCAACTCTCGGTATCTATCCCATCCTGCACGTGTTGTGGTCGATCGTAACGTTGAGAGGTAAGCAGTCTATTTTCTCTCTGCTGCGACACGATACTCCTCGTCGTACCAGCTGTTCTTTTATATTTTCCGCAACCCAGTGGTTTGGGTTGCAGCTGTACGTAAGGAGATTGGAATGCCGTCCCTCAGTTCCCTTATATAGACTTGTTGACGAGTGCTCTCAAAGAGCAGGAGTGCAAGTCGAGTAGAAAATCGCTCCGCTGTCTGTTTTAATTGCAGCTTCTCGACGCCGAACCTTCCTTGTTATTCTTGATGTTTATTTTTTACTGCACAGAGGCGGGTGCGAATCTTGGCTGCAACAAGATAGTGGTCCGAGTCGATGTTAGGACCTCGGAGCCAGGTTGCTTGGTGAATTTTTCTTTACTGGAATCGAGTACTATAGATAACCATATTTCGGACCCCGGAGAAGTCGATCAGCCTCAACACATTTGGGGATTATTCCTCGTGGACGCTGATTTTATCGCCTTGAACACCCTGGCGTTAAAGTCGTCAAGCACGATTTTGAAATCGTGGTGGGGCAGCTCTCAGAGGTGTGCTTCAAGCGCTCATAGAAGCCATCTTTGGTCACATTGTTCTTCTCTTCCGCCGGAGCTTGAGCGCAAATTAGCGATTAGTTAAAGAACTTCGCTTTGATGCGGATTGTGGCTAGACATTCATCCACCGGGGTGAATGACAATATTTGACGACGGAGTCTGTCTCCCACCACGAATCCCACCCCAAATTTTCGCTCTTTTATATGGCCACTGAAGTAAATTCCACAAGATCCTACTCGTCTCAGTCCTTGTCCCGTCCATCGCATTTCTTTGACGGCGGGGATGTCAGGCTTCACTCTAACTAAGGACATTCCATATGCGTACCCTCAAATTGTAGTTCTTAGTTTGTTTCCCATGGTCTTCATCAAAAGGAGGGTCTCCGAAACTGAATTGTTATTTTTCATTGAGTTAATTTTTTTACTTGAGCGGTCCCAAACCCAGTGCACAACGCTGTGGAGGGCATGTTTCGCCTTCTCACTTTAGCTCGCCTTCAAACGGATGTTCTTAAGCTTTCCAGAGGATACTTGGTGTAGGACCGGTCAGAGAACTTTTCTCACTTGCGTGAACTTCTACACATGACTCCATCCTCCGTATATATATACAAGTAGATCTTAATTGAAAAAATTTGGAAAAACAATTAAGATATTATTTATGATTTTAAATTTGTGTTTTTTCCTCTAATCCGGAATATAAATAGCAAGCTACTTATTTTAGGTTTCTTAATGAAATTCAGAAAGCATCTATTTTAATTATAAAATCGGACCAATACAAAAATTATAGAAGAATTTTAAACTTCCGGTTTGCTTTATACCGTAAAAAGTATACTAATGGATATGCATTGCATAGTTTAATGATTAAAATGTGATATATCAATCAACATATTAGCCCAGCTCCAATCCACCATATACTAAATATGTTGAATTTTATTAGCCTAGAGTGAAGTTGGTATTCCTTAATGTTTTCCTCACAAACCCTATTTATTAAAATAAGCTTTAATTGAATTTTAGTCACATACATACATACTTCTATATCTCATTTGAGTAAATGGATGAATTACTTCATAACATTTTTATACTTTTATAACATATTGCTACAGAGAATAATTTTTTTGTTCACCTAACGGTTGTTTGTATCATCTAAAAATAATCGAGTTGGATATGGGGTTATAGATATACCAATATAAATGATCAGATGAAAGGATACAAATTTTTCGGATGTCATTTACATATTTTTCAAATGCGAGTTTTATTCCGCTATCATCATTGGTTTAATGTATATACTCGTATTATACAGAAAAGGCATCAGATGGAATTCAAAATAGCGTTATATTGGAAGAAGGCGCGGTTGTGAACCGATTTCACCCATATTTCGTACATGTCATCAGGGTGTTAAGGAAATATTATATACCGAATTTCATTGAAATCGGTCTAGTAGTTCCTGAGATATGATTTTTGGTCCATAAACAAAAAAAACACTGGGTGCAGCTTCCTTCTGCCATTTCTTCCGTAAAATTTAGTGTTTCTCACGTTTTTTGTTAGTCGGTTAACGCACTTTTAGTGATTTTCAACATAACCTTTGTATGGGAGGTGGGCGTGGTTATTATCCGATTTCTTCCATTTTTGAACTGTATATGGAAATGCCTGAAGAAAACGACTCTGTAGAGTTTGGTTGACATAGCTATAGTAGTTTCCGAGATATGTACAAAAAACTTAGTAGGGGCGGGGCCAGGCCCACTTTTCCAAAAAAAATACGTCCAAATATGCCCCTCCCTAATGCGATCCTTTGTGCCAAATTTCACTTTAATATCTTTATTTATGGCTAAGTTATGACACTTTATAGGTTTTCGGTTTCCGCCATTTTGTGGGCGTGGCAGTGGGCCGATTTTGCCCATCTTCGAACTTAAACTTAATCTTATGGAACCAAGGAATACGTGTACCAAGTTTCATCATGATATCTCAATTTTTACTCAAGTTACAGCTTGCACGGACGGACGGACGGACAGACAGACATCCGGATTTCGACTCTACTCGTCACCCTGATCACTTTGGTATATATAACCCTATATCTGACTCTTTTAGTTTTAGGACTTACAAACAACCGTTATGTGAACAAAACTATAATACTCTCCTTAGCAACATTGTTGCGAGAGTATAAGAATATTGATAAATAAAGCAATAGTTATGTTTTTTTTTAATTTTTCCCATGTTTTTTTACATAAATTTTATCATAACATTGTCAACAAATTATAAAAAATATAGGGAGGATAGCCCGGCGTTTTTTTTTGAAAGTGAAAGTTTTCCTTACAAGAACTTGATCCCGATCGTTCAGTTTATATGGCAGCTATATGTTATAGTGGTCCGATATCGGCCGTTCCTACAAATGAGCAGCTTCTTGAAGAGAAAATGACGTTTGCAAAATTTCAAAAGGGTAGTCAAATGTGAAAGTTTTCCATACAAGAACTTGATTCCGATCGTTCAGTTTGTATGGTAGCTATATGCTATAGTTAACCGATCTGACCAATTTCTTCGGAGATTACATTGTTGCCTTAGAAAATAATCTATACCAAATTTGGTGAAGATACATAGTCAAATGTGAAAGTTTTCCTTACAAGAACTTGATTCCGATCGTTCAGTTTATATGGCAGCTATATGTTATAGTGGTCCGATATCGGCCGTTCCTACAAATGAGCAGCTTCTTGAAGAGAAAATGACGTTTGCAAAATTTCAAAAGGGTATCTTAAAAACTGAGGGACTAGTTCGTATATATACAGACGGACGGGCGGACAGACAGAAAGACGGACATGGTTAAATCGACTCAGTTCTGATTTTTATATATATACTTAGGGCCTCCGATTCTTTCTAGTGTTACAAACATCGTGACAAACTTAATATACCCTGTTCAGAGTATAAAAATATGCAAATCGGTTGAGTAGTTCGATCGGAATCACGTCCGCCAGTTTAAAAAAAGTGTGTTTTGAGAAAAACGCGTTTAACCTTGGTCGAGAGCAACGGTCTGATACACTTTGTCGAGACCAATGGTGCTTGGCTAGGCCAAGTGGTGTTTACATACATTTGTATGGAAATACGTGTTGTATTTACGCTCATACTCGTATATGTACAATATAGATACATTTTGGAAATTTCTTACCTCTCGATTTGGTTGAAATCAAATTGACTGCCTTGTTCACGCTTGGCGTGGCAGAAGCACTCACAAAACATGTAAAATTTTGAGAAAAAATTACATTTTTTCTTAACCTTTTAAAACGCTCTAGCGGCTAAAGTATTTGACCTAGATAAACATACAAACCAATTTGGACATGTAACGAACATTAAAACAGATAAATCAACCGTGCGAAATGATAGAAACATACCAAAGTTCATATATTTTCATACAAAATATATGGGGTCTAGCCAAGCAACATTAGTGCACTAAGATGAAATATTATAATATCCTTTTTTCGTCCTTTTCGAACCGATATTCTTGAATTTTTTTTCTGAATTTTATAGACACTAAAATTCTAGGAAGCTACCTGGAAGCGCAAGTCGTTTGCTACACTCCAAATATATTTAAATAACATTTAAAAACAAAATATGCCTGGCCAGACCCGAGGGTCTCGATGAGGGTTAAAGTTTGAGGTACTGAAAAGGCATACAAAGATGGACATAAACGTTGAAAAATGGACATACCCCTATTACTATTTTTGGGCCTTTTTCGAAACCTTCCAATGGTAAAGTGGGTTTAAGACGGTTTCTACATTAATTTTAAGTGAACAGAAAATGCAAAAAAATAAATTTGAAAAAAGATTACCCTACTGACCCCTTAAAATATCTTAATAAAACTTTTTAACGTGGCAAATAAATAAGGACGAGTTGGTAGATGGCGTAATCGGACTACTGCCACGACCATAAATTAATAATTATAGTGCCGCAACTTAGCACGTAATTAAGTTTTAAAAAGTGGTGAGATAATTTGTATATATCCTTAAATACAAAACGGGACAAACTTCACAGACCTGGCCTCAAATAGCAGCAGAGCTGTAATCAAACCTCTTTTTTTTTAAAAATACACATTGAACGAAATCATTGGGAGCAGGAAAGCAACAACCGTGATTTGAACAATGCAAAATTTACAGAAAAGTGAACTTTTCAATTGTTCGACCCCTTGTGACTATTTAGCTAAGAAACGAACAAATGAGTTTTATGCAACCCCATAGTTTAGAAATGCTTCTCTGCTCATAGATTTGGGGTTTTGTTGCTCTTCATCGAAAAAATTTAGTAACAAAAGTTGTCAGGCTGTAATACCATAGACTACATAGAAGATTGGAGCAAGTATTGAATAAACATCAGCTATAAAAATGTAGTAAGTATTTTCCATAATTACCCAATAAACGCTACCCATACGAAGACGTTATTTTCTGAACGCACTGTTTTAAAAAATATGCCTCTCAACTTTTATAGCTGTTATTGAGATTTTATATATAATATGAAAGCGCACCACTTAAGAGAATATACATATGTACACATACTGAAAAATGTGAAAAGTGAGTAAAAGAGAATTTACTAGAAAAATTTCATTTTATTCAGCTTAGTAGTATTCGTTTACACAAAGACAAATTCAACTTATTTGTATGTAACGTAGAATGTTCAAACTGGTTTCTTCTTAAAACAGCTGAGCGATCTAGCCATTGAAGAATAATGGATACAGTCGAGGTGGCTGAGCTTTTAATGAAGAGCGTATTCAGAATCAGAAGAACCACATACATGCATATTAAGACATGTACATACATACATCTATATTGCACAGTGATCCAGATTAAAGTGTACTTACAAGAATAAATCCTATCTAAAATATTTGTGGTGTGAATATATACTTCGAGAGTACAAATTTATATTACTATTACGATATCATATCATTATTCGAAATTTCGATACAAATTGTATTTACAATTTTTTATCCGGAATTTGACTGAATACGACTAATGCATAAGTTATGGATCTATCCACTATTCATTATTACAGTAAATTTTTTATATTGTTAAAACAAATTTAAAACACTTCAATGTGTCCTCCTAATCGCACAAACGTATGGTATTATAGTTGAATTTCATACTATGTATTTTTTAAATATATTTTAAATAAGTACGTATGCGTACACATGCCATTTTGTCAGAATTTCTGTTGGAGACAATGACCGCATTTTCTTCGGTGATGCTGTAATGACAGTCTCTGTTTAACAATTGTGGAGTAAGCGCGACATTTCAGCACCACAGACAGTTACAAACTAAATGTTCTCACTTCCAACGCTAGTCAGCCAAGTATGGAGAGTATTTTTTATACACTCGGCTTTCTTGCTTTACCGACGGTGGTTTATAATTTTCATATCAAAACCCAATTAATACCAACGTTGCTGGTAAGACGTCGTGCTGTTTGTACTGTTCCACAAAGTTGTTACAACGGAGTTTGTGAAGAATCCGCTTATTTCAAACGGAACTCAGCACAAATGTGTATAAAAAACTTTGACTAAGTAGCTAAGCAATGCTGTTGCATGTGCCACACGTTACATGTGCATACATATGTATATGTGTATATACGAGTACATATTTACGTACAATTGCAACAAACTTTAGCATTGGCACAGTCAGTAGAGTAGGCGCAGCCGCAAATCGGATCGCAGTAGACACGATCTGCCATTGCGCCACTTAGCCACATTGCTCGTGCAGACCTGGCAGATCAAAGTGCGGAGGAAATGTTTCAGAATTGCCGCATCACCGCACTACGGCTTGGCTTGGTTGCACAAGCAGCGCAAAGTGTCTGAGAATTTAAGCATGCGCCCTACTTTCTCCGCATTCCAACAAATCTACAATAGCAACTCTAACGAGAGCCAAGAAACAGATTCGACTAGATGAAAGCATCCGGAATAGAAGCGATGAAAGCACTTGTATGTGCACATGGGTATGTAGGTACCGAAACCGGAATAAGCAGTAGCATTAAAGTTAGCATTAGCTGAAATTAATCGTACAGTGGGTACGATACTGTGCTAAAATAAGAATGGGTTACAAATACTTATATTCCTTGGCTTCTTTATTGTGGTTTCGTTAATGAGATGTGTTTAAGATTAAGAAATTATCAGCCTGCCTATCCGATTATGGTGACGACCGGTAACCGGCTGCAGCCTCCAGATAACTACTACTAGTAGGTGAGGATGATACTTGAGTCGTAGAGGGTATATGCTATATACTCGTCTTATCACCCTTGGTGAATTTTGTATAATTTAGATGCCCCTACCCAATTTAATTCTCCAATTTAGAGGCACCTTATATGACTATGTATATATTATTTCCAGTATGTTCAGTTATTTTTTATCTCCCATACAATGAAGCATAAAATAAGTTTTAAGTGCGTTATGCGTTTGCATAAACAAAGAAGTAATTAAAAGGTTTCAAAGAGAATATAAAATAACTAAGTTATTAAATCCAGTTTGCTTTCAAAGTGTGGTAACTTTTTCGACTAACATCAGTTACAGCCGTGATACTTTCACGATTCCAATTTTACGGCGACATTTTAGGTAAATTTCCTTACATATTTTATTTATTTAAAATTTACGAGTGGAGCAGATTACTAAAACTTTTGTACTCATATTTATTGTCAACAGCTGTAAACTTCGTTACATAAATTAGTTGCAAATAAATTTATGGAAGGAAGTATTTGTATACGGTTGTTGCTATCACTTCCTGTGTACATAGATAGTAGAGAGCCCAGCTTCTCTAATTGAAAGTCATCAAAACCTACTTGCGCTCTACAATGTGTCAAGGAGACTGGCAGGTTTGGCAACATTTTCACTTGGAAACGTCTTTAAAAAAAACAGTTGATTTTTGATTTTTCCAAATTAAAGGTGAGAAAATATTTAATAATTAACTTTTTAATTGTTTCAACACCTTTTCAAATAATTATATTAAATCTTTGAAATATGAGTGTTTTTTTATAATCTTGCAACCAGTTGCTACAGAGTATTATACGAGTATGTAGTTTTGTTGATCTAACAGTTGTGCGTATCACCAAAACTAAACGAGATATAATGAGGGTGACTGTCTGTCTGCCTGTCCGTGCCTCTCATAATTGGCGGTTCTGTTAAATTCAACCAAAATCAAAATTAATTTTAGGTTTTTTTTTTAACTTTTCTTTTTCCTTCTGTATAGCAAAGGTTGTCACTGATTAGCGAACATTGTAAAACATCAATATACTAAAATTCTTTGGATAAGCAAATATGAGTTATTACACTCTTCTTATAGGGAAATAATAGGATAACTCCCGTGTATAACAGAATGGTATTATTTAATACTACAATAAATGCTAATAATAAGTTTACTTATTATAATCGTATTCCATTGGCTTGGACTTGGGGCGGCGTTATTGGTACAAGTTTTATGTTAGGTAAGTCAATTGTAATAAAATCAACCGATATTTTCGTAGCCATTTCAAGCAAATACTTGATATCAGTAGATGAGTCACTTTTCGAATCGTGAGATAAGATAAAACTAATAGAGATAGATATAGGGTTATATCTTCTTCTTCTTAATTGGCGTAGACACCGCTTACGCGATTATAGCC
Organism: Bactrocera neohumeralis; assembly: GCF_024586455.1. Lineage (NCBI taxonomy): Eukaryota > Metazoa > Arthropoda > Insecta > Diptera > Tephritidae > Bactrocera > Bactrocera neohumeralis. The sequence continues at coordinate 49,787,132 of NC_065921.1, forward strand.
TAGTTAACAACAGCGCGCCAGTCGTTTCTTCTTTTCCCTACGTGGCGCCAATTGGATATTCCACGCGTAGCCAGGTCCTTCTCCACCTGGTCCTTCACACGGAGTGGAGGTCTTCCTCTTCCTCTGCTTCCCCCGACGGGTACTGCGTCGAAAACTTTCAGAGCTGGAGTGTTTTCGTCCATTCGGACAACATGACCTAACCAGCGTAGCCGCTGTCTTTTAATTCGCTGAACTATGTCGATGTGGTCGTATATCTCGTACAGCTCATCGTTCCATCAAATGCGATATTCGCCGAGGCCAATGCGCAAAGGACCATAAATCTTTCGCAGAACTTTTCTCTCGAAAACTTGAGAGAGAGGACTTTACTTTTCAATTGCCTACTCAGTCCGAAGTAGAAAGATATAAATATCATCGGCATACGCCAGCAGCTGTACACTCTTATAAAAGATTGTACGTGGTCGATTAAGTTCTGCAGCTCGAAAGCAGTTTTAAAATCGACGAAGAGCTGGTGTGTGTCGATTCTCCTTTCACGGGTCTTTTCCAAAATTTGGCGCATGGTGAACATCTGGTCGGTTTTTGATTTTCCAGGTCTAAAGTCACACTGATAAGGTCCAATCAGTTTGTTGACGGTGGGCTTTAATCTTTTACACAATACGCTCGATAGAACCTTATACGCGATGTTGAGGAGGCTTATCTCGTGGTAGTTGGCGCAGATTGTGGGGTCCCCTTTTTGTGGATTGGGCAGAGCACACTTAAATTCCAATCGTTGGGCATGCTTTCGTTCGACCATATTTTGCAAAGAAGCTGATGCATCCTCTTTATCAGTTCTTCGCCGCCGTGCTTGAGTAGACCGGCCGGTAATCCATCGGCCCCGCTGCTTTGTTTTTCTTCAGACAGGCAAGTGCTATTCGAACTTCTTCATGGTCGGGCAATGTAACGTCTGCTCCATCGTCATTCATTGAGGAATCGGGTGCGCCTTTCCCTGGTGTTGTGCGTTCACTGCCATTCAGCAGGCTGGAGAAGTGTTTCCTCCATAATTTAAGTATGTTCTGGGCATCGGTAACTAGATCACCTTTGGGGGTTCTACAAGAGTATGCTCCGGTCTTGAAAGCTTCTGTAAGCCGCCGCATTTTTTCGTAAAATTTTCTTGCATTACCCCTGTCGGCCAGCTTATCAAGCTCTTCATACTCACGCATTTCGGCCTCTTTCTTTTTCCGTTTGCAAATATGTCTCGCTTCCCTCTTCAACTCTCGGTATCTATCCCATCCCGCAGGTGTTGTGATCGATCGTAACGTTGCGAGGTAGGCAACCTGTTTTCTCTCCGCTGCGACACTGCACTTCTCGTCGGACCAGCTGTTCTTTTGCATTTTCCGAAAATCAATGGTTTCGGTTGCAGCTGTACGTAAGGAGTTTGAAATGCCGTCCCACAGTTCCTTTATACCGAGTTGTTGACGAGTGCTCTCAGAGACCAGGAGTGCAAGCTGAGTAGAAAATCGTTCGGCTATCTGTTGTGATTGCGGCTTCTCGACGTCGAACCTTCCTTATGTTTGTTGACGTGCGTTTTTTGCTGCACAGAGGCGGCTCCGATAGTGGTCCAAGTCGATGTAAAGACCTCGGAGCGCACGCACATCTAAAACACTGGAGACGTGTCTTCCGCTTATCACAACAAGATCGATCTGTCTGGTGGTTTTTCGATCCGGAGACAGCTAGGTGGCTTGATGAATCTTCTAATGCTGGAATCTAGTACTACAGATAACCATATTTCCGACCCGGGCGAAGTCGATCAGCCTCAACCCATTTGGGCATGTTTCCTCGTGGAGACTGAATTTACCGACCGTTGTGCCAAAGATACTTTCTTTGCTCACCCTGGGGTAAAGTCGCCAAGCACGATTTTGACATCGTGGCAAGGGCAGCGCTCATAGATGTGCTCCAAGCGCTCAATGAATGACGATGGAGCAGACGTTACATTGCCCGACCATGAAGAAGTTCGAATAGCACTTGACTGTCTGAAGAAAAACAAAGCAGCGGGGCCGATGGATTACCGGCCGGTCTACTCAAGCACGGCGGCGAAGAACTGATAAAGAGCATGCATCAGCTTCTTTGCAAAATATGGTCGAACGAAAGCATGCCCAACGATTGGAATTTAAGTGTGCTCTGCCCAATCCACAAAAAGGGGACCCCACAATCTGCGCCAACTACCATGGGATAAGCCTCCTCATAGAGGGGCTTTTTGGTCACATCGTCCTTCTCTTCCGTCGGGGCGTGGGCGCAAATCAGCAATATGTTGAAGAACCTCGCTTTGATGCGGATTGTGGCTAGACGTTCATTTATCGGAGTGAATGATAGTACTCGGCGACGGAGTCTCTCTCCCACCACGAATCCCACACCAAACTTGTTTTATATGCATACATATATATGTAAATGATCAGGGTGACGAAAAAAGTTGAAATCCGGTTGACCGTTCACCACTATAAAAGGAACTTTGAAAAAACAGAACAAATGGTTTTTCGGCAAAATCAATATTTTTTTTTCAAAATATTCTCCTTCTGCTTCAATACAGCTTTTTGCACGTTCCAAAAGCATGTCGAACGTGTGTTTTAGCTCGTTGGCCGGTATGGCCGCCAGTATGCCGGTGCAAGCCTTTTGAAAGGCCTCTACGTCTGCATAAGGCTTTCCTTTCATGGGCAAATGCATTTTTCCAAAAAGGGAGAAGTCGCACGGTGCCATATCAGGTGAATGCTGGGAGTTTTTAATCGTTAAAATGCGATTCTTGGTCAAATAAACCAGACACAAGCGTCGATCGATGAGACGTATTTTTGGTCGTCCGCTGATTTTTGATGAATTCACGTACAGTTTCGATGGAATTTCCGGTGGTCACGGATTTTGATTGGCCCACATGTTGATCGTCATTTATGTCCTCACGACCACTTTGAAAACGTTGAAACCACTCGTGCATCCTGCCACGGGAGGGGCAATCAACACCATGAACCTCTTTCATCAATTGAAACGTTTCGGTAAAAGTTTTACCAATTTTAAAACAAAATTTAATGTTGGCTCTTTGTTCGCACCGATAACACAAACATACTGGCACTTAAAACGCAATAACTTCACTTCCAATCAATGAAATGTCATGCAATTCTCACTGGACAATCGATAAAGATAGCAGATTCTAACGCACTAGTCGGTATATAGATGGCGACCCCAGGGGCAGTAGATTCCTGTTTACTTTGGAACGCACAATGTAGTTCAAGTTGTTTACAATGGGCAATTATTCACAGCTAGAGCACTAGTCGACTTCGGGTCAAAAGCCACCAGGGAAAATTGGATATACCCACGTTCAAGAAAAATGCACAAGTGACTGGATTAAACAACACCGTTTCGGCAACACCCACGCACTCTTCGTTCCCCGACAAGAAAGGTGTTTAACATTACAAAATACGCGTTTATCTTAAAAACTTTAACCGATAATTTACCTACTCACTCACTTAATACGATTATTTCTAATACAGATTTCGGTTTTAGTTTAGCGGACCCTCACTTTTATAAACCCAAACCTGTCGACATCTTGATCTGAAGTGACCTGTATCCACAAATAATTCTCAGTGGTGTACGGAGAATTGTACTCGGAACCCTACAAGAACAAGAAACAGAAATCGGTTGGATTCTATCCGGACCCACAACAGGAAAACCCTTCTCACCCTCAATAATGTAATTTTTTAATAAGATGACCCCAGACAAGTTGCTCACACAATTTTGGGAAGTCGAAGAAGTTCAAAGAACAACTTCAAATATATGTAGGTTGTGAGCAAATGTATAAAAATACAACCCGCAGAAACCTTTAAACCCCAGAAAACATAGAATTGGGCAACTCTAGACACACAACACTGCACAACGTATACATAGACACTAGTAGCTGTGATCCCATCTTAATCATCTTATGTGGATTGAAACTTCCCAAAACCTTACTTCATCAATTTGAGGACACCCTAGAAGAAAACTCGGAAATACCATCCTGGAAAACTTTCGACGCGTTTCCCACTCATAGATATAAATCTTTGGGAACAGTAGGAAATCTAACTGACCCCATTCCTATAGAAAAGGAAAAGACAGGAAATTCAGCACATTTCACGCTAATGTTTCCGGAACTTCTACCCTGAATTTTTCACATGCTAGTGAACATCCAGTTAGAGACAACAACTTCTCGAAAAAACCTCAAGACATTGAAAGTTCTAAACTATGTAGAACACAACATTCCATTCGAGAATGCCCAAAGTTCTTACAACTGAATGTTGAGACCTGAATAACCACAATACAAAATAGTGGTTATTGCTTCAATTGCCTTGCATTATCCCATAGTTTCAGAGATTGCAAAAACAAATATTCTAGCAGAATATGCAAAAAAAACATAACACACTTCTGCATAGGGATACCTCACACCGTTCTGAATCCCCCCGCAAGGATCGAGAGCCTCAAATCCGCCCAAACAGTGGTAATACCTGCCAAACCCTTAATACCAATACAAATTTGGTACAGCTATACTTGTATAACGGTACCGTTAAAAACTACAAAAGGCGCTATAAATCAATAACAAAATGTGCCAGAAACACAAAAACTTGGCACCAAGATGGTATGACAAGGCTTAATAGGCACCGTGGTAAAAAATAACGATGGCGAAAACCCATGTCTCAGAATCCGACTTACCGACTTAGACAAAATTGGGTATGTGCTATTTTGAACATATTTCTATGTCACGTTGTGAAAATGGGCAAAATCGGATAACAACCATGCCTTCTTCCCATATAGTCTAGTTCACTTTTTTTTTTTAAATTCTTACTTCCATTTTACATTACAAAAATCAGAAAACATGAAAAGAATTAGCGATAACGTTATTTGAAGTTTAGGATAAGTTTTAGACCAATTTCTTTCGTATGCAGCGCTAAACCTCATTATTATTAAGATAAATTGTTAAAATGTGCTGTCCACTCATATTGACTGACATAAACGCTTTAACGTCAGAAGGAAAGTCAAAATGGATGGAAAACAATCTATCGTGTACATTTGACTATGGGAAGTACATAAAATCTTTTAGACGAATTAAAATCATTCACAAGTACCTACTGTTATCAGGAAAATATTCTCTCATATTCTCTCAATGTATTAATAATATATCTCTCAGATTAACCAATATTTTTGCCAAAAAGCTAGCCGAAGACATTAGAGCCCTATTCAACCATATTCGGTATATAGGGGCTTGCAGTTGTTGTGCGATTTTGAAAATTTATAGTCAGGAGATGTCATTCCTTTTAGACACTATTTATGCATAGTGTATCGATATATTTATTGCTACTTGATTCTTTTCCTATAAATATACAATGAAAAAATCAAATGGAATTTAAAATCGCTATATATACATACATACATATACTTGTATGTGAAGTAGGCGTTGTCGTGAGTCGAGTTCGCCGATTTCCAAGTTGTAAAATGATATTGTCAGAATGGAATTGGTTGAGTAAGTCCTCAGATATAGAATTTCATCCAAAAGTGTGCTGCCCATTGTCCAATTTTGATTCCTGATCTTATAAAGTCCGTTCATACCACATAAGATATGGTAGATTAATTGCAACTTTCCATTGATGTGCAGAAAATCGGCCTTGAGTTGGCTTAGTTCTCCTAACAGTTTTTTTGTATTGCTTCATGATATCTTTATAGGGTTGTCAAATTTTGGTTTGGTAACTTTCATTGAATGCTTTCCGCTTTCTTATGGAAGAAGAAGCCTGGTCCGCACACTTAATTACCCTAGCCCCTAAAGGTTTTGGAGGAGTCAAACTCCGGATGGGGACCAGCTGGATTGTCGAAAACGTAGCTTGTCACTAGACTCGACAATATAACGTCATCTCGACTGATCTCTCCCGTATAGTGTTAGGAGTGGTAGAGTTTTCGTCTATTATAGACACTTGCAGATAGTCTCTTGCTACATCGCAAAAGTGTCTAAATATTGTTGCGCTGCTTCTTCACCCGCCATGCTTCAGTTTTTTTGGAGAATTTCCAAAAGCTTGAAAGGGTGATCTCCGCGAAATGTTCTTTTTCAGGAAACTCTGATACTCCTCCATTATCTGTGTCCGGCGGTTTATCTCCTCTTCATCAACTGAGGTGCCAGAAGCATGATCCGTAGATATCTTTCCGAGCACCGAGCACCTTCTGGTACCTGCTCTTCGTCAGGTAATTTTGAAATGTTTTTCTCTTTTTACGCTGTACCTTCCCTTTGACTGCCAGTGTACTTCGGTTGGTACTCTGGGTTGACAGTTTTAGGTTTAGGACACTTTGGCTGATACCCTCTTTTTGTGTTGCTGTGCTCTTTATCTACTCCTGACTGGAAACCAGAGGGTAGTTTTAATCGGAAGCACTCATGGAATGTTGTTTTGTTATGTTAATATTTGTTCTCACGAGTAATCCAGTAATGATTGGAGACTCGTCTGCAGAGCCGGTATACGTAGAGGAGGCATTTGTAAACTACGACCTTGCACGGGTATCGGAGAGGACAGTTCGAGATCAGCTACTTAATTACCGTCCGCTGACCATTCAGTCATAAGCACGGGTACTTCGACACCTTGGCTTAGGGGGGAGTAGGTTTGAGTACCTTCACACTTTCCACAAAGACGGAGATTGGCGTCAAGCCAAGGGTTTGTTCATCCATCCTCATGTTATCTGAATTATGAGGCATTCGCCGAAGAAGTAGTTTCGTAAGCTAATTTAAAGTTTTGCAATACCTAAAATTAAGAAAAGCTGTCTTCTAATGTAAACGAACCAGCAATTCCCATATTCAAATTAAATTATATTCATTGGTAAAATAGAACTTTTTTTATATTTTAGTCTTGTTCTATTTGACCAGCACGTTATTATTATTATTTTGTATGGAAGACTTAACCAACATACTTATTGGTTTGTCAAAACCTATCTTAGCTTGAATATACTATAGAACTCGAAGCATTGTCGGTTCATAGTTTTTTTTTTGTCATTCATTGACAATAGCTTTATTTTTGCAGAAAAAAGGAGTTGGCAATAATGATATTTCTTGTTTTGTAAAAAAATTCTACATATTATTAAACTGGTGTAATATATACATATGTATTTATGTAAGTATTATTATAGGTGCTTTATTTATATAGGAAAGTGAACGGATTTTAACATTGTGATATTTTGAAAGTAGGCGTGGTTATAGTTTTATTTGCCAGTGTTAAGAAAGTATTATTAGCCAAATTTGATTGAAATTGCTCAAGTAATTCCTGAAGTGTAGAACTTCAACTAAACTACGGAGCTCTTGAGCCATCTTGACTCTGAAATTTTACGCTTTTGACATGTTTAAGACATGTCTAATAAGTTATCGCACTTTTAGTAGTTTTTGAAATAACCGTTATCAAGAGAGTTGGTATGATTATCAGTCCATCAATTAATTTTCACACTATATAAGGACGAGCTACATAGTTTAAGTTTCTAAAAAGTCTTTTACCGCCGATGTGCCTCCATACTACATAACAATTTTGTATCTTGATGTTTATAGTTTCGCTTAAGAACATCTTGTGCGGGTGGCAATGGTCAGAGTTACATCTGTAACATGAACGTTCTCAGGGCGCCAAAGAAGATGTCGTACAGATGGATGAATGGAGAATATCTCCCCTTGAAGTTCATATACACTGTCCTTTTTTTACGCGATCTCTTTTTACGCTATTTCACTTTAACGCGGTTATTTTTGCAGTGCAAATTCCTTTTTTTACGCGAATTTCTCACTTTAACGCGATTGCTTTTTTTCGTTTTTTGCTTGGTCTTAAATTTGCAGCAGAATTGGAAAATTATTTTGTAGCAAATGGTCTGATGCCGAACGTGCACGAATTTTTCAAAAAGAATTGAGTCTCTGCATGTTAAGATATAAAGAACTACATCGGAATTTATTGGGTCCAAAAAGAAGCATTCAAACAAAATTAACTGAATTTATGGTGCAAACTCAGTCGGAGATGCTAAGTCAATCAGAACATCAATCCATAGTTCTTACTATTGATTCTGATACAAATTCTAGTGATATCAGTGCCGGCCATCAAAATAAGCGGCTAAGAATAATTTCCACTACGGATAATGACAGTGATTAAACAGCATTCAACGGTTTTTTCAATAAATCTACCTATTTTCTATTTTCTTCTCTTTTATATATGGTTTTTGTTTTGTATTTTTTATTTTGTTATGAATGAATAAATCATAAGTCTGAAATTTGAAACTTATTGTATTGTTTTTGAATATTTTTTTGCGCGTATATTTTGTTATACGCGATATTTTTTATATTCGGAACCCATTCGTCATTTAATATTGGAAAACTAACCATTTTTACGCGCTTTTTTTTTTTACGCGGTTAGTGGCAGAACCAATAATCGCATAAAAAAGGGCTGAGTGTACCATATTCGTTATCTAGAGGCCTCAAAAGTTTGGGCGTGATTTCAATTATGGTTGTCAAAAAAGTCTTGGGGTATTTTCGCTAGTTGGCGCTGAAAGCGCGTAGTTCTAGTTTTATACGTCGCATCGGGTCATGCTATACCTTTTTGGAAAGCTCATTTCACGCGCTAACACGTGTTTGCTTGATTGTCGTTTCTTTTAAGTCGTTCGTGAGTTATAGCGTCGCAAACATGGAGCAAAATAAAGAGAAAATACGGCATATTTCACAGTACTACTACGATAAAGGCAAAAATGCATCTCAAGCCGCCAATAAAATTTGTGCAGTTTATGGACCCGATACAGTTTCCATTTCCACCGCACAACGATGGTTTCAACGTTTTCGTTCTGGTGTAGAGGTGGTCGAAGATGCGCCACGTTCCGGAAGGCCTGTCGTCGAAAATTGCGATAAAATCGCTGAATTGGTCGAAAGAGACCGGCATAGTAGCAGCCGTAGCATCGGTCAAGAGCTGGGCATGAGTCATCAAAAATTCATTTCAATTTCAATAAAAAAAAAAAATCAATAAAAATACCGCAAGACTTTTTTGACAACCCATTATTATCCAAAATGAGATAACTTACCCCGGTTACGGTATGTTTGCAAAGTTTAGCTCCGAAATTGTCGTTGTGTTTGCTTTTTGTGTATTGCAAAATCAAATGAGACTTAAGAATTTATTATTTGACCATTACGAGCGGAAGATTTTTAAGCGATATTTCGCCGCTTGGTTGATACCACGTCCACTATCCAATTTTTACACCACCTCCATTGCAACTAGTTATGTATGTACATAAGTATATGTATGTGATATTTCACTACCGGTGATTTTTTCACTGTGATTGAAAAATCGCATATCGCAACAGCAATAACTTTTTGTTAATAGCAGTTTCATCCTGTGAATTGTGATAGCGGTTCGATTTTGTGAATTGCGATTTTTTAACAGTACGGTTTAATAAGGTTACATGTGATCGTAATAGCATAAAAGTAGCAGGTAGGGTAAATATGCAGATTCAAGTTTTCGTCACAGATTTAACTGATTATGATTTTTTATTTAATGGTCAAGAAAAATAACTGAAGTATTGCAGATGTTTGAATTGGTACATGAAATCAAAACACAGCGTTAACCAATATAGAGAAACATACCCAAATTAGGCAGTGGAACTACCACGGGTGGTATATACATTATATAATATACAAGTAAATATTGGGTCCCAATATTTTCTACAGCCGCTTTGGCGATGAAAAGGCCAAAATACTAATATTTTTAAATGCAAATGTTAAAAACAAGTTTTAAGTATGTAAGTTTAGTCGTTTAAGAAGTAATCAGAATTTGGAACTACTTAAGATTTTTTATTTTATTTTATTGTTAAAACCAATTATGAAAGCTTATGTGATGAATTTAAAGGATAAATATTGTGTACAAAGATTTTCATATTTTCATTGTTCTAGTTGCGATCGCAATAACAATATAAAACTAGTAGGGAAGGACTAAATTCGGGTACAACCGAACATTTAATACTGTTGCAACCTGCAAGAATCAAAGCCAGGAAATACCTAAAGGTGTAAAAGATCTAACAGAGGATCGAAATACTCTATATAACGCATACACTGACCAACATATTCGGCATAAGGTTTGCTAGAAGATCATTTACTTGTACGAGTATGTAGTATATGAAAGTTGGGCTAGTATTGATCCCATTTTATTCATTTTTACCAATACCACATAGTACTAAAGAAAAACAATCCTATAAATTAAAGTCAGCCGGATGTTCGAAAATTCTGATATTATATTAGTTATATGAGGGCTAGGTCAAGTATCGGCTCAAATTTAACTATTTTAGACACAAAGATACACTGTTATGAGAATTTTTCGTTGAGATAACTCACATATTGGCGGATACATGCGGTGCAAAGTTATCGGAAGTTCGAAAATCTTTATATAAGGCAAACGGGGGCTAAGAGAAGTATTGGGCCGATTCAACTTATTTTTCGACATACATGATAGAGAAGGATTATACCTGAACATCAATTATACTTCTTACACATCCACCGATATTTTATATCAAAAGTCAACTATAGGTACTGGGGTCCAAGTATTCGGGCTTGAAGAGTTGTTTTTAGATTTGAACAGTTTTTATTCTTAAGGTGGCATATACCAAATGCATTATTTGTGCAAAGTTTCATCCCGTTATATTAAACGCTTATTGATTTGTGTATAGGAAACTGAATGAGTCAAGTGGAATTTAAAATTGTGGTATATGTGAAGTAGACGTTTCGGGTACCGAGATATCGGATTTCACAACAAGTGGGTGGAGCCACGCCTATCGTCCAATTTTCACACTGGGCCCTATAAAGCTCTCTAAGACCATCTTGGAGGTAAAATATAATGTCTCTGGCGCATTTAGTTATTGATTTACTGCGCTTTTACTAGTTTTAACTGTATGGGGAGTGAACGAGGTTTTCATTCGATTTCATCCATTTTCACACTGTTGGTAGGAATAAGATTTGTTTTCAGAAAATTTGGTTGTTGTAGCTAAAGTAGATTATAAGATATGTACATTAAACTTATTAGAGGGCGTGGCCATGCCCACTTTTTCTAAATATTTTGCCCACAAGTGTCCTTTTAACTGTGACCCCATGTACTAAGTTATAGTTGTATATCTTAATTTGGTAACGAACTTTTTTTATTAAGAAACCCGCATACCCAGATTCATCAAGATATCTCAATTTGAACTCAAGTTACAACTTGCACGGACGAACGGATTCAACTTTTCTCGTCACCCTGATCATTTATATGTACATAACCCTATACCTATATCATTTAGATTTAGGTGTTACGTACAACCGTTAGGTGAACAAAACTATACAGGGTTTGTCCGGAAAGTAATAGGACTCATTTTCATCCGCCGCGACAGTACTTCTGAGCGTGCGCTCACCGACTGGCTTCGGTAGAAGGCGTTCCTTACTAACGAACGAGGTCAGTTGTCTCCGAGCACCTGGAGAGTCAGGACAAACATTTTCGTACGACGTGTTTCTGTGAGTGGTGCAAGCCGAAAATGTAGTGTTCGTTACCGCAGAGATATGCGAAATCTGTGTGAAACTCGGTAAATCTGCGGCAGAGACGTTTGATATGATCAAGCAGGCTTACCCAGATGTTGCTTTGTCTGGTTGCCAAGCCTTTTTGGAGGGCCGGGAATAGGTCGCTGATGAATAAGCAAATCCAAAGTGAAAACGATGAACCCTGTCTTGTTTGACATCAAAGGAATCGGCCACAATAAATTTGTTCCTTCTAGACAAGCCGTCAACACCAAGTTTTACGTGGAATTCCTCAAGAGACTCAAACGAAGGGTCAATCGGGTTCGACCAGACATCACAGTCGATTGGAAGTTGCACCACGATAACGTCCCAACTCATACCGCCTATCTTGCGAACAGCCTCGGAATCAAGATCTTCATCCAAATGCTTCCGCAGCCGCCCTACAGCCCAGATGTGGCCCGCCCCGGAACTTTTTGTTTCCTTGCCTGAAAAGGCTGATGAAAGGCAAGCATTTTGAGACGACTGAGGGGATCCAAGCAGTATGCAACTCGGCTTTTAAGGCTATTATATTCCCTGATTTATCAGAGAATTTACTGATTTTGACCTTCGGCACTAATTCGCTGATTTTCGTGAAAAAAGCACTGATTTCTTGGTTTCCTCCTGAATCCGCGATTTTTTTAATTATTATTATATTTTGACTGAGTGCGTGAAGGAAGTGAACACCACGGCGTTTTAGTCTACTTGGGCGTTTTCAATTTGCCCGCCACGCGTAGAATGCATTTACACGAATCAAATCATTCATGGTTGCGTTCCAAAACTCGACCGAGTTCAACTCGCGCAGGATTTTTATACCGAAAAAAATTGCGCGAGTTGAACTCGGTTGAGTTTTGGAAAGCACACCATATGATAAATATACCGTGGCATGGAAATGCGACTGCATCACACATGTCTCGACTCGAATTTGCGGAATTTACTTATATAATTTACTAATCACCGGTGTTCTTCATTTCATTTTTCAATTTACACTTTGAACACAGAAGAATTAAAAACGGTTTGGGTATTTTTTCAAGTTGAGTACAAGCATATGTTGTCCAATTCCAAAACTAGGTGGCTTAGTTTAGTTTTTAGTTGAAAGACTCTTACAAAAGCTTTTTCCGTTGAAGTCATATTTTTTATCGATTGAGAAACCCCTCGAAATTTTGTATTCTTTGTTTCCAATGACTTTGCTGAATATTTTTTGTTGTTTTTTGTAGTACATGCTCACATGTCCATTTTTCAATCGAAATTGGCATCGATCGAGAAAGAAAAAAAGCCTTTTGGTAATCAATTCTATAATTGATAAAGTTCTCAACGCTTTGCAAGAGAGAATTGAACAAAATTTCATTCCTTTCACTTTCACCACCAAACTCAATGCTTTGGATGCTAAAGGAAAACGTGAAGAATGTGCGAACTTTCGAGAAAATGTTTTCATGGTGTATCGAGAATCGTTGGGCTATTTACTGAAGTGGACTGCATCACTTTCCGAATTCAAAACATTTCGTTGGCGGCAATTTTCAACTGAGCCTGAATCAAAAGTAAAATATGAACAAGTTGTTGAGATGATTCAGTTTTTAGACTCGAAAAATATTCATATTGATGACGACAAATTGATCTCTCAGTTGGCAAATTTGAATGCGTTTTTGAAATCGAAAAAAGAGGACAGAAATATCCGAGGAGTTTTTTGCGCAATCTCTTAATGACCATCTGTGTCAATTCTTCAAAGCTAATAAGAACGCTGAGTCGTTTTCCGAAATATTAATATTAGTTCAGTATTTGTTTCCATCCCTGGTCACAACGCAAATTGCGAGTGTATGTTTTCCTTAATCAATCGAGTTGAGACCGTAAATAATATTTTACTTGTTCAATATAACTTCAAAGAAATGAATTGTAAGAATTTTCCCAAGCGATAAAATATGCAACGGGACTGATTTTGACCGAGACCGATGTGGCAACCCTAGCTATTCCGGAGACGACTTCAATGCTTAGCGCGTTGGCAGCGCTGCATCGACGCAGAAGAAGCCTATTGTGAAAGTCTTTAAAGAATTTTAACAATTGGTCCAATAAATTTTTTTAAATCGACTCAGTCCTATTACTTTCCGGACAAACCCTGTAATGCTCTATAGCAACTGGTTGCAAGAGTATAATACAATGATTTAAAAATAGCAATTACTGAAATCACAGATATTGAAAAAATCCCAATATCGATCATCACTAATTGAAACTCTTATATACCAAGTTGGTGCTTTCCATATGTTTCTTTACTGTATAATCGTATTTTAAGTAGAAATCAATAAATCCGATTTATGGGGGTGGGCCGGATTATCATCAGATTTCCTGAATTTGAGAAGGACTTGTTCTCAATTTTGTTGAAGTAGTTTTAGCGGTCGGGACTCCTTTTATTTAATGCCTTCTACTATATTACAGTTTTGTGGCTTAAGTTTTTGCTTAGTGATAGCATTTTGTTTGTACTACTGCGATACATACATACATACATATGTATGTATACGTACATGCAATAATAGTGGATTCGACATGCTAGACATCACCAAATATTTCACTTCCTGAAAGTTGCATTTAGAGTGCACAAAACAAAAAAGGAAACATTGCATTTATAAATTAAAACAAACAAACATTTACATAAAATTGTAAATTATTTCAATTTCAACTTAGCAAGTTACTTATACACCATTATAAGAGCAGTGATGGATTTTCATCAGTACAGAAAAAACACGACAAAGCAAATTAGAACAGACAAATGAATAGATTTGAAGTCAGATGAGACAGTGAAATATTGCAATTTATTATTATTTGAAGAGGGGTGGGAAATGACTTAACATCATTTTTTACATTCCAATAAAAGAAAAACTAAATAATTAGACAAGCTTTGTTTCCATATCTGTTGTTTGGCTGTCCATGTACTTAGATAAGACTGTTTCACTTTAAAAACGAATAGTATAAACCCTAACTTATAGGAAAATATCTTAACTCGTTTAAGGTTTTCGTGCTAAAAAAAGTGATTTTTTTTGCGAATTTATTTCTTAAATATGGATTGATTGTTTTTATTCGGACCTTTTGTACATTATTAAGCACACTTTTGACAATATAGTGTAATTTTTTTTCTCACTTTTTTAGTTTATAAATTTTAAACGTGTTTTTTCTCAAAACTACCTTTCAAAGTCCGTGTTCACTCTCAGTTCAAAACTACTTCACTGATTCATTTCAAACTTTGTACACATTTTTGACATATAAAATATCTTCCCCTATAGTTTAGTAATTTTTTTTTTACATTAAGGCTGTTTTCCTCCCAGAAAATGGCAAACATAGCAGTTTTTTCTTTAAATGAAAGCCAAACATTTTAAATTTAAAAACAATATTTGTATACATATATCGAAGAACGATAGGGGGAAAATTTGATTATAATTTGACTTTTTCTTAGTTTTTTTATTTTCGGATAATTTTCAGCCGACTTATGGTGAACACCGCACACTGTTTTTTTTTCTCAAGACGTTCTGGGAGAAGCTCTGTTACCGGCTTCAATATTTCTGCAGGATTGACAAAAGTATGCTCAATAATGTACAAAAGGTCCAAATATATTTACTCAATCTATATTTAAGAAATAAATTCCCAAAAAAATATTTTTGTTTACCTTAAAAAACCTTGCCATTATATTAGGGATATGAGACTTAGATCAAAGTCTAAACCAATGCGCCCATACCAACCGCATAATTTTTAAGAAAAAATTAAATAAGAAGAATATTTCACTTGATTTCATTAAAATAACACACATTATAACCAATCTGAATGGCTCAAAGTCAGAAATCATTATACATACTATATACATATGTTAGGTTATATTGATGGTGGAAAAAGATTAATTTTGTTAACTGAAGTATACTTGAAAACATATTTTCAAGCAATTGTAAAACTCATCCAATGAACGGCATATCATCATAAATCTTGTTAGATTGAAGTAAATCATTACATGTAGTATATAGGAGTTGGAGTAATCCGTCGAGCAATTACATATATTTGTCAATAGATGTCGTTGCAGTCGTATATCTCCAGTTGTTTAAAATGAGTGAAAGTAATGAAGAAATTCGCTATATTTTTAAATTTTTGTATAAAAATGGGAAGAATGCCACGCAAGTCACCAATGAAATTTGGTACATGTTTGTTTATTTGTATTATAAATACAAAGAAATAAGTTGAAGTTTTATTAGAAATACAAAAATACTTTTTCGACTACCCAATATTATCGGCATTAAAGTACTATACATATATCTAATATTATACGATCAATTAATTTTGTTAAGACATCTTACATATTTTTAGCTATACCTTCTTCTTTATTGGTGTAGGCATCGTTTACGCGAGTTTACGACAGCGCGCCGGTTCTTCCTTTTCGCTGCTTGGCGCCAATTGAAGATGTGTAGCCAAGTCCTTCTCCACCTGGTCTTTTCAACAGAGTGGAAACCTTCCTCTTCTTCTGCTTCCCCCGGCGGGTACTAAATATACCTCTCAGAACTGGAGTGTTTTCATGCATTCGAACGACATGACCTAGCTGAGTTCTGTAAATTCTCGTACATCTCATCGTTCCATCGACTGCGGTATTCGCCGTTGCCGATGCGTAAAGAACCATAAATCTCCAGCAGAACCTTTCTCTCGAAAACTCGTAAGACCGGAAGTCGTGAGCTGCTTGAGTTATATATAAAAGAATCGTTTCTGGCCATTCTCAAGTGAATGGCCCACAAGGAACTTTCCTCACTTGCGTTGACTCCATCATCCACAATCTACAGAACAAAATGCTGCCTGAGTTTCATAATGTACCTCACATACCTTCACCAATATATATGAAGAAAAGTCAGAATTTTCACACAATTTTAATCATTTTAGACAAAAAGGTACACTATTGCTAGAAAAATACGCTTCTCAAAATTTTTATAATAACTTACGTATTGGCCGATATAAGTGGTATAAAGTAAACCGGAAATTTGAAAATCTTTATGTTGACCCTATTCAATTCCTACTTGACCTACAGGCATACTAAAAGGACTCTCTCCGAATTGCAAAAATATATCTCACATATTGAGTGATATTTTTTGTAAAAAGGTAGTAAATTGCACTGGCATCGCTATAATCGATAGCTGGGGGATTGAGCAGTTATGGTCCGATTTTTAGACTCCATATGCCATACCTTAAATGCAGTATTTATGCAATTTATCGAATAAATTCGGTGAAGTGTGATTTGTATACAGGAAAGAGGAAGAATCATATGAAATTTGAAATTATGATGAATGAGAAATAGGTGTGGCGTTTTTGATTTTGCTCATTCTGACACAGTAACAAAAAGGTTTCGTAATAATTGTTTGCAATGGATTTGGTTGAAATTGGCCGAGTAGTAGGTCCGGAGATATGTATGTTATTTCACTTTAACGTCCACTTTCAATTTTCACAGCAGCTCCTATAAAGCACTCTCGTACCATACTGAATGAAAAATTATATGTCTCTGACGCATTTCTTGACAAAACCGTTAAATGGGTAATCTATGTTTTAGATTAATTGAGTATATGTCTTGATTTATACTCTGTTGGAACATGTTGCAGAAGTATTATAATGATTCTATGTCAAGCAACCTTGATATGAACTTTGCATTTGATACTATGCTTATATTTGCATAGATTGAACTAAATTCATTTTATATTCGTTACATTATCAGAAAGATTTGAAGATGAGCTAAAACTTTGTAGCCCGATATAGCGTTTTATTTTTATATCATTAGCTTTTATTACTTTACTGAAGCTTATATTAAATATTCTGTCTAAAGATAATATATATTGGATATAATATGCAATGGGGTGTTGGAATAAATAAGGAATTTGTGTCAAATGTCTTTGCCGTCGGTAAACAATCTTGCTTATTAACGAGTAATAAATTATACAATAAAATTATCGCAAAATTTAAGCATAGAAGAAAATCTTTCGCCAATTTATTAGGTGGCCTAAGTCAGACATGTATGGCAGGACAGTTGCCAATTTCTTTAAATTTTAAAATTGCGGAAGGTATTTATTTAAAATACAAAGTACATGTACATGTCTGGAAAGTACTTGAATATTATATTGAAGGATCTAGCAATTTTTAAGCAAAAGTTGCTTCGCCATTGCATTTGAACAGATTTGCTGTGCATACTAGCAACACATGTGTATACACGAGGGTGGTCCAATAAATATTTGGCCTGAGCGCTCGATGAATTTACAATGGTGCAGAACATTTCAATAGAAGACTGGAAAAATAGAGTGCCATTAGTGTTTGAAAGGAAATCACACAGTAAAATCAACGTTCTCTTTGGTCTTGTATACGCCGACTTTTCTCCATCGATAGCGAACGCTTAAATTATTTTACCGGTAATCTGTTTAACATCAATCCGAAGCAATATTATATTTGACCCCATGTGACTTCTTTTTGCCTCAAAACTTGATAAAGTCACTTCCTAGACAGAAAATTAAATTTAGTAAGTAGGTTATCGCAACAACGGGGGCCTTCTTTGCGACCTTCTGAAACCCTATTTTTCGTCGTGTCGAGTCGATTTACAGTGAATACAGCTTGAAGGGCGTTATGTTAAGGAATAAATCGCAACTTTTACAAAATTTTCGTTTTTTAGTAGAATAAATATTTATCGGAACACCCTCGTTTATGCATGTACAGAGTAAAATTCCGAATTTTCTTCTGCATGGACATACTCGTATAAATGAATGATACGTGTGATGGTCAATTTGTTGAATTGAATGTTTTATTTGAGACAATTTGTCAAAAAATTCCGAAGGGAGTTCATCAATAGCTTGTAAATAACAAAATATTCAATTTAGTTTCACATTTCAGATCAAATTGAGTGTGCAGAACAATTTTGCAAAATTCTAAATGCTGAGCTTCACCAACGGTTTTTACCAAGGAACAATGACAAAACATATTGTATTAAGTACAAACAAGTGAACTGAGGGGTAGAACTGAGTTAAGAGTGACTAGTGAAATTTTATAATCACATCTCTTAATAACATAGAGGTTACAAAACCTTTTAAAGGATGTACGGTATACATAGCTGTATGCAAATTCGTATATTGGTCTATTGTTGTTGTGTGTTTTGTAGTTATACTTCTCTGTTTTTATTCAATAAAGTGAATTCAATTCCTGTAATGTTAAATCTGTCGCTGTATATACAATGCAGGAATTAGGTCAGAATCTAAAAAAACACCTTATGTTAATAGCTTCAGCTAATAAGAATATCTGACATTACAATTTCGAAGTTAAAAAACGTGATATTAGTTTAATCCAGATTTTCGTCATATCGTGCCGGAATTATTTATTTGTTTTTATAGAAGTGTGTGTACATACAATCTATAAAATGTTTTGAGTGTTTGCTTCTGAGATCATAATATGCAGCAAATAAAAAAGTCCATGAAGCCACCAATTGACTCCAACGTGCCTTTACGAGACTTAGGTGGAAATTGGGATTGAAGTGACGAGGAAGAGTAAAAGGCTAATTGTTTTGAAAAATAATCTAGAAAAGGCATTTTAACCTAATTGCCTAAAGAATAAATTTAAACCGTACATCTTACCCATCATAGCTAACGATTCGCTCGATTCTTTTAAGACTTCATTTATCTATTTTGTGCACAAAGATACAATGTTATAAATAAAACACGCTCTTTTGTTTTCATTGGGATAACTCATATATTGGCTGATATATGCTTTACAAAGTCACCCAGACGTTCGAAAATCTTTATATTAAGTATATGGGGGCTAAGGGAAGTAAAAAAAAGGGTTATCACAGAATTTTATTTATATATATATGACACATTGATGGATATTTTCAATCAAAAGTTAAATGTTGAGCATTTTTTATTGGCATTAAACAATTTCAAGTCGGCATGCACTAAAGACATTATTCAAGACAAAGTTGTATCTCGTTATATTAATTGCTCCTAGAGTTGTGTACTGGAAACAGAACGAATCAAGTGGAATTTAAAATTGTGCTATATGTATGGGAAGTAGGCGTGGTTGTTGTCCGATTTCGTCCATTTTCATAATGTGAACGCCAAGTACTAAATTTTGTCGAAATCGGTTTTGTCGGATCCCCAGATATAGGATATGGGTGGTCCGATTACGCCCATCTACGAACTCGTAATTTTTTTTACTAAGGATCCCACACACCAAATTTCATCGAGATATCTCCATTTTTAGTCCAGGTACTGCTTGCACGGACGGACGGACAGACAGACAGTTAACCGGATTTCAACTTTTCCCGTCATCCTGATCATTTATACAAGGTGCAATCCAAAGTTAACATGACTTAAAAAAGAAACAGAACAAATAGTTTTTTCGGAAAAATCAATTTATTTTATTCAAAATAGTCTCCTTCTGCTTCAATATAGCTTTTTGCACGGCCCAAAAGCATGTCGAACGAGTGTTTCAGCTCGTTGGCCGGTATGGCCGCCAGTATGCCGGTGCAAGACTTTTGAATGACCTCTACGTCTGCATAACGCTTTCCTTTCATGGGCAAATGCATTTTTCCGAAAAGGAAGAAGTCGCACGGTGCCATATCAAGTGAATACGGGGTGTGGTTAATGGTTAAAATGCGACTTTTGGTCAAATAAACCAGACACAAGCGTCGTTCGATGAGACGGATTTTTGGTCGTCGGTCAATTTGTGCGGAACAAACCGTGCACACACCTTTCGTAAGCCAAAATGTTCGGTCAAAGTGCGATAAATCGATGTTTTGGAGATGTTCAATTCCATTTCCATGTATTTAAATGATGATTTCGGCTGATTTTTGATGAATTCACGTACAGTTTCGATGGAATTTCCGGTGATCACGGATTTTGATTGGCCCACACGTTGATCGTCATTTAAGTATGTCCTCACGACCACTTTGAAAAGTTGAAACCATTCGTACACCCTGCTACAGGATAACACAAACATACTGACACTTAAAACGCAATAACTCCACTTCCAATCATTGAGATGTCAAGAAATTCTCAATACACTATCGATAAAGATAGCAGATGCTAACACACTAGTTGACATATAGATGGCGCCACCAGGAGGCGCTAGATTCAAAAAGTCCTTTTTACTTTGAAACACACCTTGTATGTATATAATCCTATATCTATCTCGCTTAGTTTCAGATGATACGTACAACCGTTAGGTGAAAAAAAACTATAGTACTCTGTAGCAACTGGTTGCAGGAGTATAAAAAGGCACCAGGAAATTTTAATATTACCCCAAAAATGCTATTTGAGTTACCTAATATTGCTGTAGGCGTGCTCTCTTTGCTCTCCAATGCAATTCTTAGTTTCAGATACTCTGCAGTTTCATTGAAAATGCCGCTGGTTATCTTTATAGATAAACCTGAGATAGATTTAGAACAGCCGTCTTCATACAGACCAGTTACGACTGCCTCTGGCAGGACATTGTTGAAAGCTCCCTCAATATCAAGGAAGGTCCCAACAGCGAAGTCACGACACGATAGTGTGAAGGGCAGTGTCCACTGATAGTCTCTCGGAATGAGCCTTCTTAGATACCAGCCCAGCAGTCTCTCCAAAGTGTTTAGTAAAAAAGAGGAGAGGCTGATGGGCCTGAAATCCTTGGCCGTGACGTGGGAGCGCCTGCCAGCCTTCGGGATGAACTTAAATCTGACTCGTCTCCAGGCCCCCGGGATGTAACTTAATCTAATGCAGCTCACATAGATCGGTGCCAACCAGACGCATGATACCTTAACAGCCTGCTGCAGCTGCGCTGGTATGATGCCGTCCGGTCTCGGGTACTTGAACGGTTTGAACAAATTTATCGCCCAAGTCAAGTGACGCTCATCCAGAAGGTCGACAAATGCTGTGTAGTCAGCATGCAATGCTCCGAGAGATACCTCCGCAGAGGACGTGTTACTAGGGAAGTAAGCATCAAGGAGCATCTGAAGTGTCTCTTCACTGCTCAGCACCCACTTCCCATTTACATCCTTGAGATACCCCCGGGACACAGGGTTTTTTGCGAGGATGCGCCTGAATCTAGAGGACTCGTGGCAGCCCTCCACTTTTTCGCAGAGATCCTCTTAGCCCTTCTTAGCTCGGACTTGTATATCGAAAGTCCTGTTTTATACAGGACCCAATCAATAGATAACCCACTCCTGCGGGCCTTGTTAAGTAAGCGTCTGCAGGACGCCCTAATTTCGGAGAGTTCCAAAGTCCACCATTAAGGTTTCCGTGTGGTTTTGCGCGTGGGAGGGTTTGGCGAAGCCTTCTTCGGTAACCTTTCCAGTCCGTGTTCCTGGGATTTCTGAAAGATTTTCTAGGCGGACCTTCTCCGGCTAGACTAAACCCGATATACATATGATCAGAAAAGGAGTGGTCATCGAGAACCCTCCAGTTTGAGATCAGCGGTGCAATCCCGTGTGAGGCTAGGGTGAGGTCGAGAACCTCCTCCCTACCTGCGGTCACAAAAGTTGGAGAATTTCCCCTATCGCAGATGCGAAGATTTACGCTAACAATAAAATCAAAAAGCGACTCACCTCTAGTGTTGGTATCCGAGCTCCCCCAGATCGAATGTCGCGAGTTGGCGTCCGAACCGATGATGACACCGGCACCATCCCGGGACACTTCAGCCAAGGTCCTCCTTAGCAATGCGGGAGGCGGCTCCACCTCATCATCGTGAGGCATATACGCGGAGATGAGCCAGACATTCCCGGTGTCGCACTCCAGTTTTGCTGTAACTACGTCAGCGTTGCTGAAATTAGGTAAAAGAAATACCGTTAGTTCCTTTCTGACCAGTATACAGGCTCTATTTCTACCTGCATTCTTGTCCGCCAGCAGCTTATGGCTCTTAGTCCTCATTCCAGAGATTCCGTTGCCAGTTAGCCACAGTTCCTGGACCAGGACCACATCAGCCTCGTCTTGCTCCAGACGAAGCAGTGGATTGGCAGAGGTCGCCTTTGCGTGATGGAAGTTCATTTGGAGGAGTTTCATCCTTCAAACTCTCCTCTAGGAGCGCCAGTTCAGCGCTCAGGTCGTGATCGACCCTCACCTCCTCAAACAATTGTTCGAGGCTGAAAACGGAGTCGCCGATCGACGAACCGCCTCCAGAACTCGCCACGTCCGGGAAGTTATCAGCGCCTGCCGATATGGTTCATCGGTTCTCTCCAGCTTTATAATCCTCCAGTCATGCGCGGGAAGTGAGGGATTGCAGTACTTGAGGATTTCCTCGATCTCTTTCGCAGTGGACGGTTCGGCTGGCAGCCAGACGCGAGCCATAGGGCGAAGAGGAAGATCCTCTTTGTCCACGGCCTCCAGTCTGGCTCCCTTCCAGACCTCCCCCCCCAGAGATACTGCCTTCTTATACAAGATAGCCGATCTTTCATCGGCGCATCGAGTCAGCTTGTGCAGCCCATGGTGCCAACCGGCACTAACACATTTTGGTGGTGGCCCAGGGTCTTCCTTAACCACCTTGAGGATGACTGAAGAGATAGCCGCAGCTACTCTCTTCCACTCTTAGGAGATAGCGCCGTCCTCCCTGTTGCGGTCGAGCACACCAAGTACTCTTGCACCAGCGCCTTTAGCGATTTCGCTGAAGGTTGGCGCAGCCCCCGTTCGCGGTTTTTTGCCAAGCGAGGTTTCTCCCTCGTGCGACCTTTGCCGTTTAACCGCTGGTTCAGGTCTCTTTGTTTGGAGTCGTGACCCATCGGTCTCGCTCTCACTAAGCACCTTCTTGGCCCACTCAAGTGTGTTAGCATACTGCTCAGATACCTGACCAGCATGCTTACCACCGTAGCGATCCACGATTTTTGCGGCTAATCGACGGTCCGACTTCAGCTTCCTAGCTAAAGCACCTTTGCTAATGCCTCCTGTCCTTCATAAATCTAGCGGAAGTTCCTTTGCTATTGCAGGCAATTCCGCCATGTATGAAGGCTCCACCCTTCACTACCTTCTTTGCCGTCGGGTTTGCGCCGGCTTCCTCATCTTGCCGCCTGAAGCGGATACTCCTACCGGGGTCTTAGTCCTGTTGCTGCAGCTATTTGGCGACGGCAGCCCCGCCTGGGACACATCTGGTTGTCGATTTCGACGCCCCTTTACCTCCCTTCGACACCTTCTCGTCAGTACTTGTTTTAAAAGTGTCTATGCTACAAGGATCCCCACTCAGAGCCGCTATTCGTCTCCCGCAAGGTAGTCTCCTTTTATGGTCCCAAGGTTATCTCAGTGATGAGGCCAAGGCGAGGGTTAACGTACGCCCTTATGAGGCAGTACGTTCAGAGAAGACCAGCGTAAAGAAGGAGTCCTCAACTCAACTTACACCTACCACGTCAACTTAACGACGACGGAGGGGGAACGTACTCTGAGGCCTGCCAGGGTTTTAACGGGACGGAGGCAGTTTCGACATTAGCCCGACAGCCATTTCTGATGGGTGTCACCCCATCATACTCAGGTGTCAGAATGCCGCCACCACCAACCCACGGTTCTAACAGATCCAAATAAGTATTCCTACTATAAAAGCCAGGGAATTGTAAGGCCGTGACGTTACCCAGGAGGCACGAGCGTGGAGGCGACCTGCACTATATCGCATATAATACAAAGGTTCCAATCGAAAATGTTTATAACTTATCCGTTTCTATGGTAAAAAAAGAAGTAGAGGACAACAGAATGAAATATATAGTATACCTAAGCTCCGAGATCACCCAGACTCAATACCTAATGTTTAAGGACATTCCTGCTATCAAACACGCCTAAAAAGAAGATAATATGCCTGCGTACTAAGGTGCAATGTATTACCAAAACAGCTAATTCACGTGCTTAAGCTTTTCTAGTTTTTAAGTAGATTTAAGATTTTATAACTTATTTTAGGCTTTAAAAAAGCAGATCCAATAAATAAAGAATAATTGAAAAAAATATATACCATTACAAAATGATCTTACTAAAATTACTAAATTATTAATTATTACATTTACGAATATCTTGTATCTTGAAAGTCCTGCTTTTTCTGAACTGTTTTCTAGCAGTAATATACATTCCATTATATTTTAAAGATTTTAATTAAAACAATTGTAAACAAATCTGAATGGCTCAGCAATCAAAATGTGTCATTGAAGGTATAAATTGTTGACATTTGCAGCCTTATCGTAAACTTTGTGAGGACGTCACTTCCAATGGAAAAAATTACAAACATATTACCGAAATACAGTTTAAGTTTTTGTTAGCAGTAAATCCTGATAAAGGAAAGAGAGAAAGTCTAAAAAAGAAAACAACGTATGAATTTACATGATACTTTCAATAGCAAGGGGTCACCATCGGAATCGATTTCAGAATGAAACAACTAAGGAAGAGGTAAAGGGTCAGGTTTATCCGAATATTTCATACTCTTGTTACTTGCAAGGATTAAAGCCATGGAAGCACTTTCAAGTGATAAGGTCTGTTAGTTATATGGGGTCTAAGGGGAGTTTTCACCCGATTTTATTCATTCTACGTCATAAAACAAGCACAAATATATTGGCTGATATATGCGGTATAATGTCAACCGTAAGTTCGAAAATCTTCGTATTATGTTTATAAGGGCTTTCTACTATCAGGAAAAGATTCTCTCTGAATATAAATTTGACGAATATTTTTGGTAAAAATTCATTATTTTTGGTCCTGGGTCCAAATTTTCGGCTCCTGGAAACTTGAACAGTTTTTTGTTGGATTGAAAAATGTTTGGTCGCAAGGTGGCATACTCTACAGGCATTATTCGTGCATAGTTTAATGTCGTTATATTAATTGCTTCTGGATTTATGCATTCATTCATTGTGTTATATGGGAAGTAAGCGTGGCTGTAGTCCGATTTCGCCTATTTTCATACTGTAACATATGTATAAATATCACAAGAATGCCACATTCCAAATTTTAAGTCGGTAGGTCGGATTTCGAGATATGTGTTTCCACCTAAAAGTGAGCGGTGCCACGTCCTTCGCCCAATTTTAACCCCGTCTCCATTAAAGACCTATTATACCATCTCGCAGGTAATGGCACTGCCTCTGGCGTATCTAGTTATTGATATATAGTGCATTAAGTGGTTTTTAGAGTGAGCGGGATTATCATCCATTTTCACACTGTCGGTAGGAGTACTTATATTTGCGCTAGGTGAATTTGGTTGTTGTATCTTAAGTGGTTTATGAGATATACATATATATGTACATATTACACGTTTTAAAATTTGATTGCGCACAAATGCCCCATGTTACTGCGAGTAACAGTCCCCAGTGCCAAATTAATGTTTTATATCTTAGTTTAGTGTATAGTTTTGGCACTTTATAGGTTTTCGCTATTTAGCATTTAGTGAGCGTGGCAGTGCACAGTGGTCGGTCTTGTATGGAATCAGCGGCCAAAAATACTTCCACTGCCTATATAAAAGTGAAACTTTTGGCAAAAGCGTTTTAAAATCTCCCTCTCCCGTTTCTCACTCGCCACCACCACATGGTAAGGAATTTTAATTAATTATATTTTTTGAATATCACTCAACTAAATCAAAGACTACTTGCAGGATAAATTCGAACAGGACCGCAATACCGGGTAGACGAAGCTCTGGAGCTTTTCCAAATTTGTTTGTGTTCTTTATCATCATGCGATTTTATTATCAGTTGTAGAAGGACATATGTCGTGACAAATAAATAATTGTCTTCCAAATTATAATTTTCAAATTTCTGCTTATATTCGCTTTGACCAGAACTGTCATCAAGGCCATATTTTCCTATTATTAATAGGTAATTAGAGGACTCATTGCGTTCATTAATTACATTCGTGACGCAGTGTGGTTCAATATTTTTTTTCTCAGATTCTGATACCCTTAATTGCTCTGGATAACTGTTTTTCCTTTAAAACATTATTATAGCAGTATAAAACGTTAATATCAAGTCTTTTATTAACGAAGCTTCTAATAAGTAGATACAGATGCTTTATTAAATTTGCTTCCGTGACAAGTGATATTCTTCTTCTTCTTAATTGGCGTAGACAACGCTTACGCGATTTCAGCCGAGTTAACAACAGCGCGCCAGTCGTTTCTTCTTTTCGCTATGTGGCGCCAATTGGATATTCCAAGCGAAGCCAGGTCCTTCTCCACTTGGTCCTTCCAACGGAGTGGAGGTCTTCCTCTTCCTCTGCTTTTCCGGGCAGGTACTGCGTCGAATACTTTCCGAGCTGGATTATTTTCGTCCATTCGGACAACATGACCTAGCCAGCGTAGCCGCTGACTTTTAATTCGCTGAACTATGTCAATGTCGTCGTATATCTCGTACAGCTCATCGTTTCATCGAATGCGATATTCGCCGTGGCCAATGCGCAAAGGACCATAAATCTTTCGCAGAATTTTTCTCTCGAAAACTCGTAACGTCGACTCATCGGTTGCTGTCATCGCCCAAGCCTCTGCACCATATAGCAGGGCTGGAATTATGAGTGACTTATAAAGTTTGGCTTTTGTTCGTCGAGAGAGGACTTTACTTTTCAATTGCCTACTCAGTCCGAAGTAGCACCTGTTGGCAAGAGCAATCCTGCGTTGGATTTCCAGGCTGACATTGTTGGTGGTGTTTATCCTGGTTCCAAGATAGACGAAATTATCTACGACTTCAAAGTAATGACTGTCAACAGTGACGTGAGTGCCAAGTCGCGAATGCGACGACTGTTTGTTTGATGACAGGAGATATTTTGTCTTGCCCTCGTTCACTACCAGACCCATTTTCTGTGCTTCCTTTTCCAGCCTGGAGAAAGCAGAACTAACGGCGCGGGTGTTGAGGCCGATGATATCAATATCATCAGCATACGCCAGCAGCTGTACCCTCTTATAGAAGATGGTACCTTCTCTATTTAGTTCTGCAGCTCGAACTATTTTCTCCAGAAGCAGGTTGAAGAAGTCGCACGATAGGGAGTCGCCTTGTCTGAAACCTCGTTTGGTATCGAACGGCTCGGAGAGGTCCTTCCCGATCCTGACGAAGCTTTTCGTGTTGCTCAACTTCAGTTTACATAGCCGTATTAGTTTTGCGGAAATACCAAATTCAGATCTCGCGGCATAAAGGCAGCTCCTTTTCGTGATGTCGAAAGCAACTTTGAAATCGACGAAGAGGTGGTGTGTGTGTCGATTCTCCTTTCACGGGTCTTTTCCAAGATTTGACGCATGGTGAATATCTGGTCGGTTGTTGACTTGCCAGGTCTAAAGCCACACTGATAAGGTCCAATCAGTTTGTTGGCCGTGGGCTTTAATCTTTCACACAATACGATAGAACCTTATATGCGATGTTGAGGAGGCTTATCCCACGGTAGTTGGCGCAGATTGTGGGGTCTCCTTTTTATGGATTGGGCATAGCACACTTAAATTCCAATCGTTGGGCATGCTTTCGTCCGACCATATTTTAAAAAGAAGCTGATGCATGCTCCCTATTAGTTCTTCGCCGCAGTGTTTGAATAGCTCGGCCGGCAGTCCGTCGGCCCCTGCCGCTTTGTTGTTCTTCAGGCGGGCAATTGCTATTCGAACTTCTTCATGGTCGGGTAATGGAACGTCTGCTCCATCGTCATCGATTGGGGAATCGGGTTCTCCTTCTCCTGGTGTTGTGCGTTCACTGCCATTCAGCAGGCTGGAGAAGTGTACCCTACATAATCTAAATATGCTCTGGGCAGCGGTGACTAGATTACCTTTGGGTGTTCTACAAGAGTAGAATATGTATTTATATTATTATATTACTTTACACTTTTTCTAAACCCCAAAACTCAAAAATATATAGGCGGGAAAGTTCACACCGATAGGATGTGCCTGAATAAAAGTACGTATAAAGCAAGCATTTGATAAGAGTGAGATAAAGATAAAATGAAAACCAAAGCTCAAGTATATAGTATATGACGAAAAAAAACATAAAAAATAATAAAATATTGAAAAACAAGAAAAAACGTTAACTTCGGCTGCACCGAAGCTAATATACCCTTCAGAGGCGCATTTATTTTAGTAACTATGTGTTCAGTTTGTATGGAAGCTATGTATATGCTATAGTAATCCGATCTGGACAAATTTTTCTGAGATTATATATTACCTTAAGCATTTCAAATTTCGTGAATATACCACGTCGAATGCGAAAGTTTTCCATACAGGACATTGATTCCAATCGTTCGGTTTGTATGGCAGCTATAAGCTATAGTAAGCCGATCTGAACAATTTCTTTCGAAATTACATTATTTCTATGAACAATGACTCATACCAAATTTCGTGAAGATATATCGTCAAATGAGGAAGTTTCCCATGTAAGCACTTGATTCCGATCATTCAGTTTGTATGGCAGCTATATGCTATAGCTAACCGATCTGAACAATTTTTTCGGAGATTACATCGTTGCTTTAGAAAATAATCTATACCAAATTTCGTGAATATATCTTGTTAAATGCAAAAGTTTTCCATACAAGTGCTTGATTCCGATATCTAAGGGACTAGTTCGTATATATACAGACAGACGGTCATGGCTAAATCGATTCAGCTCAACGTACTGATCATTTATATGTGCCCATGATTTTGAAAGTGGTATAAGTCATATTTTTTTTGTTTCGAGATATTTAGAGTTTTGCATTTTAAAGGATTAAAAAATATTCTTGCATTATGGATTATGATTTTTCGACAGTAAAGTAGTCCCAACAAACAAGTATTTATTATGATTGTGAAATTTATAGCCATTTTTAAAAGAAAATGTGGTTTTGAAAGGTTTAAATGACTTGTACCACTTTCAAAATTAACTGCATGACTTTATAAATGACTTATACAACCAAGGATGGCCGGATACCCTAAATTTATGATCAATTGTTTCAACATTATTATCAGATGACTGAACAATTTTTAACCATATTAAAGCTCTGTTAATGTTTCGATTTTGTCCTGAGCAGGCATCACTGTAAGCTATTATATGCTTTTGAATGGTAATGCCCCGAATGTGCTTTAAGATGCAGGACGCAACTTCTTGTGATCCTCTTGAGGCGATTGTTTCATCCCATGCATACATTTTAGCATTTCCGTTGTTGAAATAATGAAACCCTAAATTGTATACATACATGTTGCGCTTATAGTAAGCTACCGAAACAGAAAGTATTGGATAAGGAAGCGCTTTGTATAGCTCAAATGTGAATCCGTAATTTTCACTCGGGTTATCTTTTGTTTTTTTGTATGTGATCTGTTCAACTTTTTCTAGTCCGTTCGGTACTTTTAAGATGTGAATCATGAATTTCCATAAGATGCAACTTCTCTTCTTCATTACTGGATGCTTCCATTTTTAGTTTTATCGAATCACACTTTTGTCACGTGTCTGTACGAGTATGAAAATTTAGGTTGAACTCAGTATTAAATATTTTTCCATAAGTCCTCTCCTTTACAGATGATGTATTATTTTCGTCACATTTTTCCCACATATACCCCATACATTTTTCGAATATCTAAGTCAGCACTTAGAACTTTCGATGTGAAGTGTGATGTGATCGCAGTTGTTGTGTAATGGCTCTCAATGCTCAAAAACTCGGAATATGATTTCGTACTACTTTAATTTTTTCTTCATCTGTTTTTCTAGATGAACTAGCCATTTTGCCACGACCATCCATTCTAGGTGTTTCAGAATTTAAGGCACGGCTTAATCTTCCGTTAGATATTTTGAAACTATCAAAAAAAGTTTTGCAAACAGAAAGAACTCATACATACATATAGATGAAACTTAAGACTCCATTTTCTCATATATCCTTTGTGATTTCTGGAGCGTTTTTGTTTTATTGATTGTTTTCTAATCAAACGATACAGAAACATATTCTGTTTTTCGAAACTTGCTAAATTCCAAAAATATTCAAAATTAGCTTTTCTGTGTTCATATCCGATTCCATTTAAACACTTTTTGGAACAAAGACAATCTATATTTTCGAAAAGTTTAGCACTCAGGGGCTGACAGTTCTTTGTTTCATATTCCTCTGCACGATATCTTGTGCATCATTCTGTTGATTGCGTGTTCTCTTTCTTGATTTCATTTTGTTTTTTTCCATTTGTAAGGGTTCCGAATTCACTTTTAAACTATGAGCTAATTCATCAGAAGACGATATCATTCTTATTCGTTTCCATTTCTTGGGAGCATTACTTATATTTATTCGCCGTAAAATGTCTACAATTAACTTTAAATAGTAGGTTTTACATTAAAAGTTTTACTTCATCATACCTGAACCACTATCTGAAGACATGACAAAATTACTTTGTGAACACACCGACTTATACCACTATCAAAACGAACAATATCTGTATTTCATTTAACAACTAAAAAATAAACACATTTTAAAGAGTTAATTTGCAGCGTGCTGCTAATCTCTTCAGATTACGTTATTTTATTAAGATTTGATAAGTAATTGCTGATAAAATAGATTTTCAAAATTTTTGACTTATACCACTTTCAAAATCAAGGGCTCATATATATGTGACCTGGTCTACGGAAAGGGGGCTTAGGTGTAAAAAAATCAATTTTTACTTTTTAGTTGATTGGGATGGAAGATGAGATGCTTTTTCACGTGATAGAATCCAAAAAGTCATAACTTGTTTGAAAGTTCCCTAAAAATGTAGAGAAAAAAGTAAAAATACGAAAAAATATAATTTTTTTGTAATGAACAAAATACATTGAATTATAAGCTATAAAGACATGATTATACACTAGAAAAACGTATTATGGGCCAAAAATAATAACGCTGAGTAGTTTATGTATTTTTCTTTGCTGTCGTTTTCCTTGAGATCTTTTTACGTGCTGATCCTGAGGAAGGTGGAGCTGGTTCCTCGTCTGGTTTGAGAACATCTTTACTAGTTTTTGCCTTCCGTTTCTTCGATGGCGAATCTTTTCGAAACTAAGCTGCGAAGATTGTGATAGATGTACCACTGACGTTACAAAGATAAACCGGCTGGTTGTATAACTTTCGGCATTTCAGGATCGATAGGTTTTAACAGAAGCTTAAAGGACTGCACTTCTTCACTGTCTGCGAATTTCTTTGTTTTTACACAATCTGTAGAGATTATGAAATGATGGAATTGACTAGTTGCTTTGAAGTATGCTGTACCAGGTTGTTGATGACTGACAGAGCAGTGAACGGCTTGAGCAAAATCAAATGACAGAACAACTGCTGTAGGGTCAGTATTTCTACACCAACTTTGATAATATTCTCGTTGATTTCGGGTTCGGTGGAGGTGATCAAGAAATTGATTAAGCTTCTGTTCGCGTTCAATGTCAGTAACACCTTTGGCTTGTGCAATCGATATTGCGTTTCCTATTAAAAGAAAAAATACTGAATTTAATCTCAACGTTTGATACAAACTATAAAATGAGCAAATAATGAGCTACTTACCACGGCAGACATCGCAGAGATCATCCTCTGGTTTCATAACTGTAACGTAGGGTATGTATTTGGACCATATCCGTCGAAAACTGCGATTACTCATCTTCAATTCGTCATCACTGAGTGAAGAAATGTATTTTCGATAAATTGAGGACTTCGTCTCGCTGGATGGCAGTTTCATTATCCGAAAATCCTTAAATTTTGGGAGTCGTCCGGGCAGTGGAAGAGCCATTAAATCGGCTATAGACTCGATGAATTTAACAGCTTTTTCGATGACAGCCGGTTTAAATGACTTTGGATGTGTACCCGGTTTATTTGCCAGTCCGTGTTGGCGCACTGTTACACCCTGTGCGGCAAAATGACGTACTAAATGTTCGTAACGCTTCTTCCCACACGCATGTACAAAAAGGAAAAACGAACGACAAACAGGTACTCTGTACAAGGTAAATGTAATTTTATGCCTCATAACTTCTGTATCCTGTCTCTGTCCATATTTCTTCCGCCCAGCAAGCTTTGCGTATACACTTTCCAGCTTTTCGTTACTCATAATTCCAGCTTCGATGTGACTTAGTATCACTAATAGCGGGATTCTGTAACCAGTCTCTAGTCTCTATTTGAGACATTTTGAGGCAAAGTCTCAATTTGAGACTAGTTACTATTCTCTAAACAGTCTCTAGCGTTAGTCTCAAAATATTGAGACCTGGTAGTTAACAGGTCACAAAACTAAAAAGAACTCTTGTCTGCCATTTTGAATATACTGAATAGAGATCATCATAGACATTAATCGATTGTCGTTTCTTTATATTTTGTAAGCAACTCAAACACGAAAAGGTTAAAAATAAATCAAATTTACATAAATTTCGTAAATATTATGAAACAAAGTCAACATATATTTTTATTTTCATTGATAATTATGTTTTTGACTATGTTATAGAAAATTTAATATTTGTTATCGACATATTTATTTTCATTCATATGTAAAAACATCTCTGAATAATGAAATGTAATAGATTTTGTGACTGTCACTTACAGAATAGCAATATCATCTCAAGTCTCAAAAATTGTCTCTAACTTAAAATCTCAAATTTAGAGACTTGAGACTGTCTCAAGTTACAGAATCGCACGGTAAATCAAGTTCATTTTTCGACATCTCTAAACAATTGTTCCGCGTACTCTCGATCATTTCCCGTGGTATCAGTGTATGACATTTGTTATTACAACAATCTTTTGACAGAAATTTTGTTACCAGCTCCTCTTCCTTTACTTCAACAACAGACAGGTCAATCTTAAAAAAAGTTTGTTCGGTATCATTTTCTGCCTGAGATACACATTCTTCATCATAATCGCTCTCTTCATTGTTTTCGTCTTTCTTTTCATGGAAATATTGTCCGTATACGGCACTGAACTCCTCATCAACACTCATGTTTCATGTGAAATGCGAAGACGATAATCAACAGAAACACTTACACAAATGTGATAACAGAACATCCGGAAAGAGGGATGAAAGAAAACAAGACAACAGCAGCTGCGCGGTATTGGAGTAAACGTCACTTCTTCAGTGTTACTTTTTTAAATGTTCCACACTAGCAACTTACACGATGAACTATAATAATATTCCGACCAAAAACAACACTTACTGGACGTCCCTGAAGCCTCTGGAAAGGAGAACAATTAATGAGATAGCGAGAAACTGACGAAACGAGTTGTTTATTTTTAACAGCTGTTTCCCAGAAAACTAGTTTTCGCACGTTAGCTGCCTTTTCGTCGACCAGGTCACATACATATACTTTATACGGTCTCCGACGCTTCGTTCAGGGTTTTACAAACTTCGTGGCAAACTTAATATACCCTGTTCAGGGTATAATAACACACACAAAGTCTCATGCCTGGTAGAATAACATGAATAACAAAGAGCGTGGTAAAATGTATCAGCTGAAATCAAAAGCATAGACTTAGAAAACATTAACTAATATAAACAAACTTGGCAGTGGTAAATTTCAAACTTGTATTTTCTTATTTTTGTCCTTTGAAATCGAAATGTAGTGTTTCGATTATGTTCATCTACGAATTCGTAATTTTTTGTTTGCCTAGGAACGCGCATACGAAGTCTCATCAAGATATATTAATTTTTACTCAAGTTACAGCTTACACGGATATCAACTCGCCTTTATACATATATATAACGCTTTATCAATCTCGCTTAGTTTTAGGTGATAGGTACAACTGTTTGATCAACAAAACTCTGTAGCGACATGTTACAAGAGTATAAAAAGGTAATAGCAAATTCGAAATTCGAACATTTCACACGAAATTCGTAATACGAATTAATTCCTTCACGCGAAAATAAAAATATATGGGAATGGTTTATTCATGCGAAGTTTACGATAAGACTAATACTTTTATAGTAGCCGACCTAATACTCGACATTACATATTAACTAATTCATATACATACATATACCAATCATTAAAGATAAATATGGCCCATTGTTTATACCGAAAAAAGCTCGCAGTTAGCTTTAAATTTTCATGCATGCTAATCTTTTTATTTAAACCAATTTGGTTTTAAATACAAATTTAACAATTAATGAAGTATTTGTTGGCACAGTTCGTATGTCTCCTCAGCGCATCTGTTATACAATTAATTATGTTATGCCCTCGGGATTCCGTCAACGAGACATCCATCGTAATGTACATATGCAACAATCACGGCATAGAAAATGACCTGAACTCTTCTGTTAAAATTTTTGACTGAAAAAAAAATTATTAAAAGATTTAAACAAAATATAATATTATAATATTGGTTATTGACGAAACATTAGAAAATTTCAAAAACGTTATGACAACGAACTTGTTTTATTAACCTAATCTTAAGGTTTTTTGGTTCTGATAGTCCGATCTGAACTATGTGCTCGGATATTTTTCCCCATAAAAATACTTTATTTTGATCGATTTGTTTGTATTACAGCTATGTCCTTTAGGACTCTGATAATGGTAATTCCGGCAAATGTGTATCTTTTTGGTGAGAAGATATGTCACTGCCTCAAAAGGTGTATTTTACTGCTATAGCTTTTTGGCGGGTTAAAATGGCTCGTAGGCTATACATCAGAGTGTCATCATTTCATTGTGTTATCCAGTAATTGTGTCACGCTTGAAACAACGTGACACCTATGCAACGTCTTTCAACTTCTGAGCATATATGTATATGTTAGCATGCAAGCATTTGAATGTATGTATATACATACATACATTCTTTAAATTTCACTTCACATAGTTTTCTTACCGGCATACTTTTACTGCTGGAAAAGTGTACTGCATCTAAAAGCATATGGATGTACATATGTAGATATGGGGATTTAAGCTCCTGGGCGTCAAAGTGTCAAGCGGACACGTAGTACTTCACGCCTTAGACGCATTCGCCACTTCTTTGATGATGACTAATGATGATATTGCTGTTACATCTACGCTTCTTTTCGCCTTAACTGCTGCTGCTTTTTGCCCGGGCTAAAGGAATAAAACTGATTAAATATGCATAATGTCCTTGCGGCTAAAGTGCGCCAAAAGCACTAAAGTTCATAAAAATACAAAGAATGAATTAACTTGAGAAGCGCATAGTGGAGGAAAGTTGAAAGGAAATAGGAAAAAACGTTAACTTCGGTGCACCTAAGCTATAATACCCTTCACTAATAAAAACTAAAATTAGTTTGAATAAGGGTTATATACCCCAGTGATCTGATATAAAAAACCTGTTCGGAAGTTAAACATTAAGGTATTAAACATTAAAGGATGCTAAATGTACATACTTAAATAAAAAGTCTTTCATGAAGGGACTTGATTTTGATCAAGTTTGTATGGCAGTCATTATGCTGTAGTAGTCCGATCTAAACAATTTGTTCAGAGATTGTTGCCTTGCCTTAATAAATAATTGATGCCAAATTTTGTGAAAAAATTTTGTTAAATTAAATACTTTTCCATGCTGACCACACTTAGCAATTTAGTAATCCGACACTGAATACATTTGTATGTATACTTGTATAATCTTAAATAGATTGAACAACTGAAAAAAGTGGAAGTGAATATGAATCATATTATCTCTCCATTTATCCATCTCCATATGCAATACCAAACTTCTTATGGTGGTGCAGAACACTTGTACCAAGTTTCATTAAGATACTTTTTATTTAACTCAACTTGCAGGTCTTACGGATGGACGGAACTCGGAATTCAACTCATCCTGATTATTTATCTATATACTATACATACATATGCAAATAAAAATGATTGCTGTTAGTTAGTCTCGATGAAACTCGAGAACGCCTGAACTAATTTATCTAATTTTACTTACGAGATATTTTTTGAAGTTCAGGCAAGTTGAATGTTTATAAAATAAAAATTTGTGGAAAAATAATACTTTTCATGGTGAAGCATTTTTGTCATTGTATTGAAATATTTTTTGGATTGCAATTGATTGGTATCTTGACGCAACATCACCAAAACCAGAGCAATAGCGAAAATTCTCCAGATATGCAAATTGATTATTTAAGACGAATACATAATGGCCTACAAGAGGTCACTGGGGGAACTGGACTAAGATTCTACTCGAGAATTGGTTTTCTTATAAAATAATAAATTTTTGGTTCTGACTTAAGTTCCAAAATCGATCAATAATCGATTCAGGGCATTCGATTTTACGATTAAGTGATTAGTTTGAAGTTCTGTATCATAACAAACCGTGTGATAGAAAGTCTTATAAATATATATTTAGCTATTTTCGGTTTTTACATTCGCAACTAAATATTATTTTCGTTTTCAACATACGCGTGTTATTCTTTATTTCGTTCGTCTACTATGTAGCGCAGCTTTATTGACCCGTTCATGACATTATATGTACATACATATATACATATATATACTAGCAAATACCCGGCGTACTTTGTTACGCCGCAAAAACTGAAACGATGAGGGTATTGGACAGAATTTAATGTAGTTTAAAATGCAAATAAAAGAATACCTTTATTCGTAAATGTAAACACACATACATGAGTATAATGTGTAACTTATGTTAGACTTACAAATATTTACTACCCATATTTGAATTAATTGCAAACACTTTTAAATTCATTAACGTTATAAATAATTTGTTTATTAAATTCTTTTTTACATAAAAATTAAAAATAGATAACAAAAAGGTAACAATTCAAAACTCTTACATAAAATAAATAGGATGACATAGAGTAAATATTAATTCAAGATATGAAATAAGGTATACTATAATTGATGTATTTTGGAACAATAACCAAAAAGGATATATTTTAATTATTAAAAACTTCAGTGAATACAACATTTTTTGTTTTATTTCCATTGCCAGAAATGAGAACATTTTGGTTTTGCGGGGAACCAATTCGTGACAGAGCCACATATAATTGACCGTGAGAAAATACTTCGTTTCGAAGATCTATGCCAACAGTATTAAATGTTTGCCCTTGGGACTTATTAACGGTAATCGCAAAACACGTCTTAACGGGGAACTGTACTCTTTTGAAACTAAATGGAAGATCTGTAGGTATCATTGGTATCCGAGGGATCATTGTGCTTTCGCCTGCTGCAGGTCCGGTTAAAATGTTTGCTTGAATGATATTAGGCATCAAGTGCGTTATCTTCAGTCGAGTGCCATTACATAAATTGGGAGGCTTAAGATTTCGTAGAAGGATTATTGGCGTACCAATTTTAAGTTCTAGTTGAAATGGAGGTAGTCCCGAGGGATTAAGAGAGTTAAGAAACTCCGTTGGATAGTGAACAACGTCTCCTTCATCTGCCACTGTGTCAAAAGAATTGTGAATTTTATATTCAGATAATATTCTTTGACAAACGGCTTTGTTAATTTCGTCTGCAGCGGAATTCGTCGAAGTAATTATAGCTCGCTCATATAACCACTTAGAGTCCTTGTGGTGCAAATTAATAATATCTGGATACACGTTATCAATAAGTTGGTCAACTGTTCTAACACAGGTTCCTGCAATATCTGGCATTATTACATAACCATCTTTGGTGACAGATTTGCAACCGTTACCTATTTTAAGTAGGAACTCTGCAAACCGATTGGATGGTCCAACTCCACAAAGATTTATTCGCATATTGGCAGTCAATTTTAATTTTTGTACATGAGACCACAATTCCGATTTCTTTATGGACGTGTTAACAATATCTGCTCTTGTACCCTTAGGAATCACCGGTAGAGTTTGTCTAAAGTCTCCTGTGAATACTAATGTAACTCCACCCATTGCCGCATGCGAAGATCTTAAATCTATAAGAGTTATATCGACCGCATCGATATGACACTTATGAGACATTGTCGTCCCAAATTATTAGCGATGCTTTCTGAAGTATTTCGGCCATAGGGCTATTTTTCTTGATCGGATAAATCTAATCTTTACCTTTTGATTTAAAGATAATAAATTTCCAATTTTACTCTACCCTTTGCAGAATACGATCATAAAAGGTTGGTACGCAACTCTCAAGTAATTGCTCAAGAAAAAAAATACATTATTTCTCAGGTAATTTTGACAGCTGGTTACGCATAGTGAATGATCTACATTAGAAGACCAAGAGAGAATAAACAAAGAAAACAAACTTTAAGCTTAGTACGCAGCTCTCAAGAAACGTAAAAACTTCATATAAAAAAACGCTTAAGAAACGGTCAAGAAACTTTCCTGCGATAAATTTACTTGTGCTAGTACGCAGCTCTCAAGAAATCTAGCACTAATTTTTGTTACTTTTTTCAGTAAAATGTGAATATGGCAAACCTGGTTTTGCGAAGAAACATCAAATCAACAATTGTTTCTTGAAGGAAATTCGAAGTAATCGTCAAATTCATCCTAAATTAGTTGAAATCATTATTATGAAGTATATTCCATTTTGAAATGTTGTATAAAACCTACCAATCATCAACAACATTTCTTAAATCTTAATGAAAATATTTATGTTACCATACACATACACCCATATGTACATATTACGCACAAAGTTTGTTTTCTTTGTTTATTCTCTCTTGCTCTTCTAATGTAGATCATTCACAATGCGTAACCAGCTGTCAAAATTACTTGAGAAATAGTGTATTTTTTTCTTGAGCAATTACTTGAGAGCTGTTTACTAACCTTCATGTAGTAAAAGATGCGAGAAATGGAAGAGAGAGAGTGCATACATATGTATGTACTTTACTTCATTACGTTATGCTGGAAAAGATGTGCAGAGATGGAAGAGAGAGAGAGTGCGTGCCGCAAACGATAAAGGGCACACGCACACACACAAAGCGCGCTTCGCTGTAGACTGCGTTTGGTGAACGAAAAACCTTATGCTTGCAATATTTTTGGTTTCTCAAAAACTTCAACCCGAAAGAAAAAGGATTTGATTTCGGAAAATTAAAAAAATAAGTATTCCACTCCCGAGCCTAGAGCAAATGCTTTATTTAGAAAAGAAATTTATAAAAATCGCTTTACAACTTTAGGAGATTAGCCGTTACAAACATTTTTCATATAAGCGATTTTATATAATTAGTATAGATATATAAGTATATTTTATATAAATTTATTAATTATTATCGATCTTTTAAATTAGAATCGAAAAAATCAATTCATGTGCTCGACTTATCGATCTTTAGGATGGAAAAATATAAAATCGAAATCGGTATCGAGAATCGATTCTATGTAAAATATATCCCATCCCTACACTCGATCAGACTTTAAAGAAGTTATGTACGTGACAACCAAAACAATTGTGGTAAAAGCATTTAATTTGTGGCGGCACAGAAAGAAAATCCAATTAACGACTAACAGCGAGTGACTTTACAACAAGATCAAACTGCGATTTTGTTTCCGAAGCAGTTGCTAGATGTTGATCTTAGTTGACATCTCGACTGTGTTAATAACATTTCCCACAAAATTTTGTTACTTTACAGACTCGATAAAGAATCTTATCCATCGTGTTTTTCAGGACATAATTATAATAACCGTAATTGGCTGAGAAAATTTGAGAAATTTTGTCGAGAAAAAAAAGATGGCGTTGATCTCATTCCATTTGAATTGTTTACTTATAAATCAGTTGATACATGATGACGAATTCAACAATACCACAAAATTTTTGAATTCATTGTAATTGTCTGAACTATCACCACATAATTTGCAATTGAAAGTATAATCAGTTGTCATCAAGCTGCAAAACATTAATCAACTTTGATTTTGCAATGGAATGAGGCTGGCTCTAGAAATGCTAATGGTCATCTATGTATTAGATTTTAAGGCAAACAGCTATAACATTTTCGCCTCTATGTGCAAGAATATTTTCACTGTATTGAAAAATTTGCTTAAATATAATTTAATGTATGCTTTAGCCACACTAATGCGTGGTTGGGTCTTCTTGTATACAAAATTATATAATTACGTATGTGGAATAGTTTAAGCTTATAATACCCAGTAGAGACATTTTGCGGTTGTTGTGTTTTCTGTTAATAATATGTAGTAATGCAAAAAATAGTTAAAACCGGGTCAATACTACCCCTATCTTTCACAAAGGCTTTCAAAATCCAGTTGGGTTTATAATGTATAAGTATATTGATTGATATATACATATATAAGATATCTCATAACATTAACTCAACATATAATATTATAAAATATGTGAAATTGGTCCACGGTGTACCCACTGTCAAAAACTATATGAAATGATTTTGATTATTCTAACAAATTTATATTTGTAAAAGTTCTTAAAAATATATAACGATTTCCCACCTGTGTTTAAACCGTTCTTATGTATAATAAGTGGACAAGCATTCTTAAAAATTATGTGGTTTAACACTTAATATAAAGGGAATTGGTTTAGACCTTGATGCAAATTTCATAACCTTAAAGTAATAACTTCCGATCATTTGGTTGAGGTTTGCACTCACCTCAGTATAATAAATTTAGTCTCTTCGACAGAGTATATGTCAGATATGTACATCTTATTTGAGGATGATTTTATTACAATTTTCATTGAATGGAAGTAAAATTTAGTTACAAAACCATTTTATTATAATATGATGTATAATATAGTTAAGTTAATAAGATAAAAACTTAGTTGTAATCCAATCACGATTAATTCGAACAATGAATGTTGAATTCTTTCGCAACATTTTTGCAATAAAGTTTTTCCTACACCCGGCAATTGGCAAGAGTGAAATGTTCGGTTATTCCCGAACTTAGCCCTTCCTTTTAATTTTTTATCAATTCGGCTTGTGCGCGCCGTTTGAATGGGTCAGTCCGGGGAGGTTTGATCTTGACTATACCCAGTTTTCTATGAATCTTATATTAGAGATTGACACATACATAGTTAAGGTGAGGCCACTATAATTACAAGGTCTGTCGCAAAAGAAGCAGGACTGTTAAAAAAACAAAAAAAATTAATATTTTTCAAAAGTTATATTTTTTTATCCAAAGTAGTTTCCTTGTGTTTCGATACAGCGTTTAGCCCGGTCAATTAGCATTTCAAATGAGTGTTTAAGGTCATTTTTCGAAATGCTCTTGAGAATATCGGTCGTCGCCTTTTGGATAGCTGAAATGTCCTGAAACCAGTGTCCTTTCATGGGCAAATGAAAATTTCCAAATAGGTAAAAATCACAGAGTACCAGATCAGGTGAGTAGGGTGAGTGATTAATGGTTAAG
Organism: Bactrocera neohumeralis; assembly: GCF_024586455.1. Lineage (NCBI taxonomy): Eukaryota > Metazoa > Arthropoda > Insecta > Diptera > Tephritidae > Bactrocera > Bactrocera neohumeralis. The sequence goes on from NC_065921.1 coordinate 49,828,752, forward strand.
ATGGAGTTTTTTGTCAAAAATCAGTGACAAGCGTCGACTGATGACACGGCGCATTATCGTGCTACCGGCGCCAGGACCCTGCCTCACGGTATTGTGGTCGGGCCCGACGAATGCGTGACAAAAGACGCTTCATAACACCTAGGTAAAACACAGCATTAATCGTTTGGCCAGGTGGGACGAACTCTCGGTGTACAATACCCTCGGAATCGTAAAAACAAATCAGCATTGTCTTTATTTTTGACTTCTGAAGACGACCGACTTCTGATCGTCACAGAGGTCCTCACGACCTTCTTGGAATCGCTTAAACCACTCATGCACATTACTACGAGATAGGCACTGATCACCATAAACTTTTTTCATCATTTGAAATGTTTCAGTAAACGTTTTCCCAAGTTTAAAACAAACTTTAATGTTTGCTCTTTGCATTTTACGACCGATGACCAAAAGCTGCTGTCACTTTTTGATCGATAACATGGATTGCAGTTATCCAATTGTCTTAAAATTTTTACGAAATGTCAACAAGAAATCAAACTTTTTATTTCATATACCAACCAATAGGTGGCGCCACCAGAAACAGTTATATTTAAGAAGCTCTGTTTCTTTTGGGAGAGATCTTGTATTTAATATAAGCTTTGCCATGGGGTGTTACCCGAGCTTTATTAAGGAAAACTAACTGTGTAGTAAAAAGACATTTTCAAACGAAACATTATTCAAATTTGAGCATCGGAAAGATCAATTTACAAAATTTGACGACCGACAGAAAGGGAAAGTTGATTAACGCCGACTGCCGTGGAACAGACTTATTCCAATATTATATATAAGCTTCTATCGAACATATTGTGTGAAGGATTAAAACCCACCGTCAACAATTTAATTGGACCTTAACAGTGTGGCCTTAGACTTCGACAATCAACAACCGATCAGATATTCACCATGTGCCAAATCTTGGAAAAGAGCGGTGAGACACACACCATCTCTCCTCTGCTTCCCCCGGCGAATATTGCATCGAATACTCTCAGAGCTGGAGTGTTTTCGCTGAACTATGCCAATGTCGTCGTATATCCCATACAGCTCATGGTTCATTCGAATGCGATATTCGCCGTGGCCATTGCGCAAATCACCATAAATCTTTCGCAGAACCTTTCTCTCGAAAACTCCTAAGGCCAACTCATTAGATTTTGGCATCGTCCATGCCTCTGCCCCATATAGCAAGACGGGAATAATGAGTAACTTATAGAATTTGGGTTTTGATCGTCGAGAGAGGACGTTACTTCCCAATTGCCTACTCAGTCCGAAGGAGCACCTGTTGGAAAGAGTTATTCTGCGTTGGATTTCGATGCTGACGTTGTTGTTGGTGTAGATACTGGTTCCAGGATATACGAAATTATCTAGGATTTTGAAATTATGAGTGTCAATAGTGACGTGGGTGTCTAGTCAGGAGTGCGACGCCTGTTTGTTTGATGACCATTCTGGAGAAAGCAGAACTAACGGCGGTTGTTAAGGTTGTTAACACACTGTATAAAAGATGGTACATTCTCTGTTAAGTTCTGCAGATCAAATTATTTTCTCCAAAAGTAGATTGAAGAAGTCACACGAAAGGGAGCCACCCTGTCTGAAAACATTTCTGTGGCTAGTATTTGATTTTTGACTCTAAGCACAAACATTACCTCTGACTATAAATTTTTATACTTTTTCAACCAATTGCTACAGAGTATTATAGTTTTGTTCACCTAACGGTTGTACGTATCCCCTAAAACTAACCGAGATCGATATGGGGTTATATATACATATATGTATAAATGATCAGGATGACGAGAAAAGTTGAAATCTGGTGGACTGTCCGTCCGTCCGTGCAAGCTTTAACCTCAGTAAAAATTGAGATATCCCGATGAAACTTGGTTTGTGTGCTCCTTAGTACAAAAAAGATGGGCGTAGATTGGCACGTTCGAACCACTGCCAAGCCCACTAATCACCATTAACCGAAAACCTATAAAGTGCTATAACTAAGCGATAAAAAGCTGTAATTTAGTACAGAGGATCGCAGTACCAAGGGCCACCTGTCGGCTAATTTTTTTTTTTAAAGTGGGCGTGGTCCCGCCTTCTAACAAGTTTAATGCACATATACATACAAAACATACAAAATAAAAAAACGTGTTTTATTCATAACATTGTATCTTTGCGCCGCAAGTAGATAAAATTGGGCAAACACTTAGCCTAGCCCCTATATAAGTAATATCAGAATTTTCGAACATCTGGCTGACTTTACTCTATATGATTTGTTTTACATCGTAAAGTAGTTCCTTGGCTGGCTTTATGCTATCGTATATTATGGGAGATTCCATATTTTTTAGTTTTCAGATAGTTTATGGAACTTTAGATAGAAGCAATACAATTAGCTTAACTTAAGCTAGTATTGGGAAATTCAGATTTTAGTAGGAGTTAGGGCTAAAGGGCAGTACTCAGTTCTTTCGTTTGGAAATTCAATCTTGAAAGCACTCCTTACCCTCATTAAGCGTCGCAATGAATATATGCACCATAGCCGATTGCTACGTTTGGGTTACTTTTGTTAATATGGTTATAATAATATTACCCGACTGGGAATAATATGGAATTTATTTAAACCTAGTAACATTGTTATCAACTCTTCTATTTTACTAGAGTAGGCACCGCTTACGGAGGATGGAGTCATGTGTAGAAGTTCACGCAAGTGAGGAAAGTTCTCTGATCGCCATTCACTTGGGAGTGGCCAGAAACGATTCTTTTACACATGGCTCAAGCAGCTCACAACTTCCGGTCTTTGACCAAGTATCCGCTGGGTAGCCAAAATTCATCCGTTTGAAGTCGAGCTAAAGTGAGAAGGCGAACCATCCCCTGCATAGGGTTGTGCGCTGGGTTTGGGACCCGCCACGTAAAAAACCCCCCCAATGGAAAAGAAAACACAGCCTCGGATGAGAGACCCCCCTTTTGATGACGACCATGGCAAACGAAATAAGGACTACGATTTGAGGGCATGCACCTGGAATGTCCGGACCCTTAATTGGGAAGGTGCCGCTGCCCAGCTGGTTGATGTCCTCGCAAAAATAAAGGCTGACATCACCGCCGTCCAAGAAATGCGATGGACGGGACAAGGACAGAGACGAGTAGGTCCTTGTGGCATTTACTACAGTGGCCAAAGGAGCGCAAGTTTGGTGTTGGATTCGTGGTGGGAGAGAGACTCCGTCGCCGAGTACTATCATTCACTCCGGTGAATGAACGTCTAGCCACAATCCGCATCAAAGCGAGGTTCTTCAACATATCGCTGATTTGCGCCCACGCCCCGACGGAAGAGAAGGACGATGTGACCAAAGATGCCTTCTGTGAGCGCTTGGAGCGCGCTTATGAGAGCTGCCCCCGCCACGATGTCAAAATCGTGCTTGGCGACTTTAACGCCAGGGTGGGCAAAGAAGGTATTTTTGGCACTACGGTCGGTAAATTCAGCCTCCACGACGAAACATCCCCAAATGGGTTGAGGCTGTTTGACTTCGCCGGGGCCCGAAATATGGTTATCTGTAGTACTAGATTCCAGCATAAGAAGATTCATCAAGCTACCTGGCTGTCTCCGGATCGAAAAACTACCAACCAGATCGATCATGTTGTGATGGACGGAAGACACGTATGAGTCAAAAGCGGCTTTAAAATCGACGAAGAGGTGGTGTGTGTCGATTCTCCTTTCACGAGTCTTTTCCAAAATTTGACGCATGGTGAATATCTTTTCGGTTGCTGATTTTCCAGGTCTAAAGCCACACTGATAAGGTCCAATCAGTTTGTTGACATTGGGCTTTAATCTTTCACACAATACGCTCGATAGAACCTTATATGCTATATTGAGGAGACTTATCCCATGGTAATTGGCGCAGATTGTAGGGTCTTCCTTCTTGTGGATTTAGCAGTACACACTTAAATTCCAATCGTCGAGCATGGTTTTGTCCGACCGTATTTTACAAAGAAGCTGATGCATGCTCGGAACCATTCAGCAGGCTGGAGAAGTTTTCCCTCCATAGTTTTAATATGCTCTGGACATCAGTCACTATATCACCTCTGGGAGTTCTACAAGGGTAAGCTCCGCTATTGAAACTTTCTGTTAGTCGTGACATTTTTTCGTAGAATTTTTGAGCATTTCCACTGTGGACCAGCTTGTTAAGCTCTTCGTACTTAAGTACTTCGGCCTCTGTCTTTTTTTGTTTGCGTATGCGTATTGCTTCTTGTTTCAAATATCGGTATCTATCTATCTCATCCTGCACGTGTTGTTGTCGGTTGTGAGGTAGGCAGTCTGTTTTCTCTCCGCTGCGACACGGCACTCCTCATCGTACCAGCTGTTCTTTTGCATTTTCCGAAAACCAATGGATTCAGTCGCAGCTGTACGTAACGAGCTTGAAATGCTGGCACACAGTTCCTTTGTACAGAGTTGATGACGAATGCTCTCAGAGAGCAGGAGTGCAAGTCGAGTAGAAAATCGCTCGACTGTCAGTTGTCATTGCAGCTTCTCGACGTCGAACCTTCCTTGCGTTTGTTGACGTGCGTTTTTTGCTGCACAGAGGCGGGTGCGAATCTTGGCTGCAACAACATAGTGGTACGAGTCCATGTTACGACCTCGGAGCCAGGTAGCTTGGTGAATTTTTCTATGCTAAAATCTTGTACTACAGATAACCATATTTCGGACGTCGGCGAAGTCGATCAGCTTCAACCCATTTGAGGATGTTTCCTCATGGAGGCTGAATTTACCGACTGTTGTGTTCAAGATACCTTCTTTACCCACCCTGGCGTTAAGGTCGCCAAGCACGGTTTTGGCATCGTGGCGGTGGCAACTCTCATAGGTTCGTGGGCGCAAATCAGCGATATGTTGAAGAACTTCGCTTTGATGCGGATCGCGGCTAGCGGTTAAGCCACCGGGGTGAATGACAGTACTTGGTGATGGAGATTCTTTCCCACCACGAATCACACACCGAATTCGTGCTCCTTTATACCCATTGTAGTAAATGCCACAAGAACCTACTCGTATCAGTCCTTGTCCCGTTCATCGCATTTCTTGGGCGACGGTGATGTCAACCTTCACTCTAACGAGGACATCAATCCGCTAGGCGGCGGCACCTTCCCAATCAAGGGACCGGACATTCCAGATGCATGCCTTTAAATCGTTATCCTTAACACGTTTCCCATGGTCGTCATCAAAAGGGGTGTCCTCATCCGAGGCTGTTTGTAATTTTTCATTGGCGGCTGTTTTTTACGTAGTTGGTCCCGAACCCAGCGCACAACCCTATGGAGGGAAGTTTCGCCTTCTCACTTTAGGTCATCTTCAAATGGATGTCTTTTTGGTTACCCAGAGGATACTTGGTCTAGGACCGGAAGTCGTGAGCTGTTTGAGCCGTATGTAAAGAATCGTTTCTGGACACTAAAAGTGTCAATAATGACACATGTATATTGTTTATAGATTGGCAAAAAAATGTAATATATATGTACATACATATGTACATACATCCTAATATATATGTTTGTTTGCATGTGTTAGTAACCAATACAGTCTCCCCTCTTTTATGATTTTAAAACTTCAGGTGTGGTGTTATTGCAAGCTCTTGTAAATCGAATAAGGATGATTAAATAATTGCTAAAAGTTTACGTTCAAAAACTAAATCTGGCAGATAAAAAATCCACGCCAGGTAATAAGTACGAGTATTGTTGGTCCGAAAACTTAGTTGAGGAAACATCTTACTTCAATTGCAGTTCACATCGAGTGCTGCCACATGTACGAACACACATACTATAACGAAGCAAAATTTTAACGAATGAGTGCAAATACGCCGCCAATTTAAGTAGGATACACAAAGTGACGGCAGGCAGGTTAAAATAGGCAGGTGTGTCTACAGTATAAATATAGAGCATAGAAAATATTCACCATAAATAGCTCTGAATGAGACATCCGTTCGCTTGCGTGATTTGCTGTACGCCTGCGAATTAGCGATTTCTGTAGTAGCATAAACATATGCAGAATTAAAAAAAAAGTGTATATAAATGTGACTGCAAATTAAATTAAATGTGTGGGATTTCATAGCTGCTGCCATTGCCGCCGACAGGACTAGCCAAGTCCAGACCACCTTTCGTTGGCTCAACTGTTCACCTCTCTTTCATGAGGAAACTCAAATCATGGGCATGACCTGCCTTAATACAGCTCAGCGTAATGTCACAACGATGCAGAGGCTTTATCGCCCTGGAAAAAATAAATAGATGATTTCAGGGCTCTACTCTCCGATATTTTGACATTGGTGCTGGCGCAATGCAGTTTTAGCATTGAATTCTGAGAGCGAAGAGAATATCCCGTTAGTATTACTGCCCGCTGCTAATGGTTCTCTTTAAAAAGAATGGAGACTCCGTTAGGCGCATGCTTCCTACATCAGAGAGCAATTTATTTACCCGTTAGAAAAGCATTTATTTCCGAACGATGTGCATTATAAAAATTTCCAGTATTTCCATTAAATCTCTTTGTGCGAGTGGGGTAGTTGATTACACGAACAATTTCGGTCTTCAAACCTAGTAACTGGAAAATGCCGGCTACTCTTTAAATGATTGTGCAAACGTTCGGATTATTTTAACGCACCCTTTGGACCAACTTTCATTTATAGTAGGTACATGTATGAATGTACATACATACATACATATGTATGTATGAAAATGTACGTGTATATGAAAACCATTTATCATGTGACAGATTTGTGTGCTTTCTTTGTATTGGCTATGTGGCTTCCGTTTTTACATAGCTTTGTTATTTTTAAGTTCATCTTGTGTAGATTATAATAAATTAAATTCAGCTATTTAAGTCATATAAAAGGACTAAATGAACAATTGATGAAATCTAAATAAGTCGATTCCAATAAAATATTAAAAATAAATTATGTTTACTGTTATTGATTCATTCATTTTATTCATACATTTTTATCGACTAACCTTCAAAAGATACAAATTTATGGTAAAGTTAAATAATATTAATAATGTTTACCTTCTCTTTATCAAATTCAATAAGGGTAGATCGCTTTAAGTACAAAGAACATCGTTTATGATGGGTAGCGTCACAAAACTGTCGTTACTATTTTCGATTAAAACCGAGTAATACTAAATAAAGAGAAAATATGGCATATTTTACAGTACTGCTACGATAAAAGCAAAAATGCATCTCAAGCCGCAAATAAAATTTATGCAGTTTCTGGACCCGATACAGTTTCCATTTCCACCGCACTACGATGGTTTCAACGTTTTCGTTCTGGTGTAGAGGTGGTCGAAGATGCGCCACGCTCCGGAAGGCCTGTCGTCGAAATCGCTGAATTGGTCGAAAGAGACCGGCATAGTAGCAGCCGTAGCATCGGTCAAGAGCTGGGCATGAGTCATCAAAAATTCATTTCAATTTCAATAAAAAAAATCAATGAAAATACCGCAAGACTTTTTTGACAACCCATTATATGTATATCTCATTGGAGGCCATTGCATTGATTGCACGTTTCATTGGATTCCCTCTTCTCGGGATAAATTGACAATGCAATGTGGGAGTGAAAAAGAATACCAACTGCAGTGTGAATTGGACAATTAACTTATTTTGAGGTAGGACTTAAATATTATATATTTAATGGCATCATTCCAAGAAATCCCAGGGATTAATATTAAAACGGTGTCCCAAATGAAAACAAAGAGATTTAACATATGAGGAGCGGTTCTCATAATAAGAGCGCTTCTATCGAATAAGAGTATTGGACGCGTCACGTGTCGGTTTAAAAGTTCTTGCCAATGGTCAGAGTGTTGTGATGCAACACCGAAACTTTAGCAAAATATTAATAATACATGGGCATGACGGAGCCGACTCAATTTGTATTCATATATCTACATACAAGCATTCTTTTACGAATGCAAATGTACAGGCGTATGTACATGTGTGGTGGTATGAAGTCGTTAATTCGGGGAATTCCTAGTCACGAAAGCATTTGAGTAAGGCCGGAAATGTGGATGAATGCAACCCATTAAATCGTTAGCGCCATACCTGTACTATACATTGGAACTCAACACATTAATATAGAGCATACACTCACAATACATGCACACACACAGTAACATATGTATGTATATGCCAATTAGAATGAATGCGACTCGTTTCACATAAATTGCTGTGAGTTCAGACAGATGTAGCTCTAAACTGCAGATTTCAATTGTGTGAATAGAAAGCTTTCTCAGTCTCTCACAATACAAACAAACCTGAAAGGAATCAGGCATAAAAATGTTAATATGCACGCGACTTGCGCATGAGCTGGCACATCGGCAAGTTCGGAAATGCCTTGTATAACAAACCCGAAACTTCCCATCAACATACTCACAAATAGTATTTGCTCCGGCAACCAAATCTCCGACATCATTGACGTTGTTGTTATCCAAACCGATAGTAAAGAAATATTTCTGCGAGCTCGAAACGGTTCGGCAATGGGAGATCCAACCGTACACAGAGCAGAAAGACTCAAACTTATAATCAGAATCACCAACACCGACAACTGTGTCGTCTACTTTTGCACATCCACTGCAAATTAAGAACCGGCTACCAGTTTTCGATAAAAATCTTGTAAGCTCGTGCGCATACATATTTCAAAAAACACACACTATGGAACGTTGTATCATATGCTGCATACGATATTTTACGTTGCGATAGTCCAAACGTTGTTGCGAGACCACATAAGCAAATCAGTTAAAACAGAACATTCGCCACGAACGGTTCCTTTTCGAATCTGTTAAACGAGTAGAAGAGCATTTGGCCCGCTCACGTTGTTCCAGGCGCTTTTGAAGAAACAGTTAGTTAAATTATATATATATATATATGTACAATATATACTATTAAGGTGGTATAAATAACGATGAAGAACTCAATTTATAAAGCTGTAATAGTAAAATACTCTATTCTTGATGTGAATGTGTATTCCAAAGGATTAATATTACTTCGATAATTACAAGCATCCATATATACGTCCATACCCTTGTATTTGAAACAAGTGTGCACTTAAAAATTAAACATGCAAGTTATGATCGTGGCAAGTCTTTCGTCGAAAGTATTATGTTTGGGAAATGTAAAGACATTGGCTACCTTGGCAAATACAAACATTGCCATCGGCAACACCAACTCTAGGTTATTCGTGTTAGCAATTTTTCGGTGCTCTATTTCTCTTGCTCTCTTTCTGCCTGGGATACGCTCTTTCACACTACTCGTCAATACCGTTATTTCTATTGCAGTGCACTTTACTTCAACTATCTTAAGCAACGCCACGTCGTGTTTAGCCGCGTTGCACTTGCAACTCGTTTTTATCCGTTCCCAAGCCCAGGCAACAACTTCGCATGCAAACCAGCACGACTGCTACAGAAAACAAGCCAATGGAGCGACCTACCAACAGCCTTTACTGAAGCATTTCATCATGTTTATGGCTTAATCGACTGACGTTTGCCTCAGCTTGGTTCATTCGCGCAATGGTCGTTGAACGTCGTAGTTTCGCACCACTCACAAATTTTATCGAAAATTTTAAGATCAGACCAAATACTAGTAATGTTACTATATTACCATTACCTTGAGCTTATGCCAATGCCAGTGCCAATATATCGGTCACTGTGTTTTTGCGTTTCAAAATTTGTTACATCGTTGCATATTTAAGCTAATCAAACTTTTGCATTCATTTGCACCAGGAGATCGTGAGTGCTGCTCCTGTTCCGTTGTGATAATCGTGCATCAAAATTATTAATGAAACTTTTTTAAAAACAGTACCAAAAATATAATATAAGTGTGCAAATGTTGAATATGTGTATGTACATACACATGTTTTCATTATAGAATAGTGATTTAAACTTAAACTGCATGATTAAAGCAGTGGCTGCACAACAACAAGCAGAATAATTAGTCCACTTTGAAGAACGTGAAGCATTCATAACTTTCACAAAAAAGGTAAGAATAGAAATATTTTTGGATTTGCTACTGACAACAGAAAGTTTTCTGTGTAGTTTTAAATAGAAATGGGACTTTTAATGTACACACTGTACATATGTATGTATATACGGAGGATTTAAATTGGTAGAAACTAATTTGCGAATTTTCGTCAGAAGATATTATACTGGTTATACTCACTCTAATTTGGGTTGTTTTATATTGAACACTTTTAAAACTAGAGTTGTTCTGATTTCAGGTAACTGTCAAAATATGTATGTATACATATATACGTATACTACTCTTTTAAGTGTTAAGTGTTTAAGTTCATTTCCTTTTTACCTACGTACGATAAAATCAATAAACGGAGGACAATGAAGAGAAATTCTGAAGTGTGATGACAACAAAAAACAAAAAACAATTAAAGGCAAATATTCCTTTATTACAGGTGTGTCAACCTTAAATTAAAATTTTAAAATATCAACTCGATATCCCCATTAGCGTTGAGATATCGAATGCTAGAAAATACAGCGTTTTATAGAGATTTCTAAACACAAAATTTCTGTGGCAGAAGTTTTCGGGTAACGGTTGTAAAAAACAAGTTAGAGCAGTGAAGAAATCAGTCCAATTGAGTTAGATAGGAGAATCTCTACAAACGAGATTTATTCGATGTCGATAATACTGACGTAAAATTTGGAAATAATGGTTTTATTTTAATATTTAACACAAACAAGGCCATCGCATTGCACTGATATTGCTTCTATATACCCTAGAGCCTTTTACCCTACAAAGTTCTCTATTTCTGAAGTGGTAAACTGTCAAAATTTCATGCCGAAGAAGGTATGCTATGAGCTAATTCTGTCTTCACCGCATTCTACAGATTTGGTGTCCAGCGCGTATTTTCTCTTCCTCAGGCTTTGAAAGTGGTTTGGTGGAAGAATATTTAACTCGAATGAGGAGATTAAAATGAAAATAATCGTCTAGTTTGAAAACCTTGAGCTTCACACCATCAAACCGATATCGAATTGGAGAACCGTTACCATGAAAGTATTTAGACTTGATGGAAATGATATCGAAAAATAAAGCTATATTTTAATTCCAAAAACTTTCTTTCGTTGCTAAGCCAAAAACCATAATTCAATTATCTCAAAAACAAAAATTTGTTTTTGAATCCATAATGTCAAAAGCAGTAGTTTTCTTTTGTGTTGCTATGTTCTTGTGAGTCAAAAATTATTTTTCCAGATTTCAGCCAATAAAAATGCTTTTTGTGAGTGATAACTGAATACGAATAAAAAATTTATGAAAGAAACAAACACGAACATTTAGGTTGCTAAAACTGAAAATGTCCCAACACTTAGGATTTTTTGTGTTGTAGTCAAGAGGTGGAGGGTTCAAACTACCACTAAAATGACAAAACTAGCTGTGAGTGGTCGAATTTTTTTTTGAACTCAAATTCGTAGTCATGAACGTCAAATACTTCACAGTCTCCTTAGCGCATCAGTCGAAAATTTTTAATTTGATTTGTAGAGCAGTGCAATTGAACCATGACCAAAAATAACACTGATATATGTAAAATATTGAATATATTCAATAGGGAGAAATTAGAAGAAATATTAGAAACTGCAAACAAAAGCAAACATTTAGGCGAATAATAATTGTTTTCTATAATCTGGTTGGAATATACATAGTTGCTATCAACATAAGAATTCGTCCGGTTTGATGCACTTGCAGCATCAGCACAACAACAGCATTGAGAATTCATTGTAAATTGCAATTCTATATTAGAATGACAACGGTATCGTCACCGCATGACAGTTACTGCGCTAACGGTGTACAAGAGGGAGAGATCAACCACAACAGTGCGAATACCGGTGTAAGCAGAAGCATACCATTCCTAGCATTTCATCAGTCGTACAACGACCTCGACTTTGATTTGCGGTACTCACTATGCACATGGAAACGACAAGTATTTCAGGAGAAATACCGAGCTTTCTGTGCCAGCTAAAGAGAACAAAATCCACTATTACTCTATGACCAAATGAAATAGCAGAACGAAGTACATATAACCATTCTCAGGGCATTACTTACAGAAAACAAAAGAGGCCAAAGAGAGTCTGACCAAAAAGAGAGTGGAGCAAATGTACATACATATATTATTATATTTATTGATAACTAGTAGTGCAAAGTGAAGATCTTCCCATACTACTTACTTTACCATCTCAGATACATACATATATGTATGTGTGTAGTATATGCATGTACATATGTATATAAAACATAAATAAAGCCACGCATAAAATATGGGCGTATTGAAGCAAGTTTCGTTTGGTTGGTAAACGGCCTTTAAACGACCTACACGCATTCTTAGCTACAGCACTAACAAAATTCGTTCGTATTGCCATATGAGGAGCGCGACTCAGAAAGAAATTCTTGTGAATTCACATCAGCAGCCATACACATAATATCTCCATATGCATGTTTACTTGTCAACATTTACAAATTCAATACTTGTCTGTGTATTCACGTTATGGTGTGTAACTATTTAGATTCGGTCGACTCCAAGACGCCTACTTCCCACCCAAAACCTCCGCGCATGGCATTGAAGGTAAGATTTTAAGTGAGTATTTTCTCATTTTTAATTTTTGATGTGTTCTCTCATGGCTCTCCATGACTATTTCAGCTACAAAGATAGCTACAAATGAAATTATGTTTATACATACTGAGAGCAAGTTTGCTACGACGGAATGCGGTGCACAAATCGTTGTTCTGCGACTGGCACTCATTCGCGGAGCAACTGTCTATCGATGCAGATGTAATAACAGTTTGTGGACTGTAGTTAGTAAACCGTAAACGTGATTGCTAAAATTCGTGTTTCAGCACTCGTTTTGTGAACTTCGCTTCCGTCAATTTTCACATACATATACATATGTACATAGAAGTACAATCAAATATATTTGTGTTGATTTTTCCATTTACTGCGATGATCTTGCAGTTTTCAGCTTTGTCGGTCGTCACTATTCGCATTCCGCTGTTCTGGCGACATACATAGTTTTCGTAAATACACGTAACGGTACTCTCGTAAATTCCACAAATCCCACTAGACAAGAAAAATGTAGCAACACAAAACTTAAAGATTTATAGACGTAGAGTAATATTAACAAGAAACGTATAAGTTTGCACTACAACAACTGGCTATCCTATATCTTACCGAAACTATATGATGATTTACTAAATATAACAAGTGAAAAGATTTTATAAACAATACTTAATAGTACCAAATGAAAATTGCTTAGAATTAAAAGAAAGTTTTGTTTTTCATAAAAAAAATTAAGAATATGTGATCGAACGAGACACTCAGTGCAGTAAATTATTTAAGACACCTATCAACATTCATGTGGACAGTATATACATATTTATGTACGTCGTTTTTGAGTTCCTAAATGCAACACCAGGAAAACATATACCAGTAAGAGTATACTTATATATGTATATGTTTACTTTCTGTAGTAAAAATTAGTCCGCACAATAGCGCCAGGTAATTCGTAAGAGTGATCGTATATGTGCTTACGTATATGGAGTACTGTATGTACAAACATATTTAGATAATAAATGTAATATACGATATCGCATACATGGAAAGAATATGTACATACATGCATCCAATGTATACCATGAAGTAATTTCCTTAGGCAGGTTCATTGGATTAAATATAGTGTCGCGTATACGCCCGTCTGTCGTCATTGTTCAAGTAATCTAAGTTCGGAGCGAAACTAGACAGTAATTATAAAAGTCTCAACAAAAATATTAACCACCAAAATAGCTACAAAAATGCATGGACTATTTGTAGGGATATGATGAAGAAAGTAGAAAAGACAGAGGTTAGTAAATAATAACGAAGAGAAAACGTTTAATTTAAAACGCAGATAACATAAAAATTTCATCAAATTAAGTTCTTCATAACCGCCGAATTCAAAAGCTGATTCTTCGTAAATTTCCTGGCATAGTTTATATACTAAGCATTAATTGATTGGTTTGTCCATAAGTATGTACATACATATGTAGGTAATTGGACAGATTAAATTATTTCGTGAATCTGAATAAACTCAACGTGAGTTATGTTGACATCCGCTTGGTTTCAAGTGCGTTGCAAATTAATATCGAAACTAATAATCGAATTACGGTTTTCGAGTCCATTCTGCTGAATTCGAGTTAAAGCAATTCAACTGTAGACCAATCAAACTTTTTTTGGTATTACGAACTTCAACTCTCTTCAGTCGATGTTTCGTTGGTCAACTTATTAGTGAAAAGTTTAAAGATAATTTTGAAAATTTTTAAACAAAAATCAAAACAATTCAATTCAATTATTGCTCAAGAAATTAATAACATAAAGTAGATATTTTTAAAAATGGGTATTACTTTTGATTTATATTATGATGACAAAAATTGTGAGGTCAAAACGGATATACATTTAAAATCTTTAAAATCCATTGGAACTTTCTAACACTAAGTAAAACAATGTTTTATTGGCCATTAAACGGCTTTTATATAATGTTTGTTGCAGATACATTGAGTTTAAAAACGTAATAAGGGCTTATTAATCATATACAATTTGTTTAGGGTATATACTGTTTTATTGGAATAATTTCTTTTTATTGGCAATGAAAAGCTCGACTTGATCCGGCAGAAATTAAAATTTTACCTTGGTCTGCTAGAAAAGCTAATATAATAATAAAAAAATTTAAATTATTCTACCGAAATATCCATCAGGAAACCAACCCTTGAAGATCAAAGATCATTGCTGCATTGATTCACGGGTTAATTAATTCACTTGCTCAATATTCTTAGTTAATCGTCCTGTCCTCTAGCTACATTCTATTAGTAGAATAATAAGTAAACAAATCCTTAACCTATCATTATTAGATGGCAGGTATATCTAAAAATATTATCAATTCAGTTTGAAAATGTATGCTACCATTTTCTTCAAAAACAATTTCGATTGATTTAAAAGACGTCAGATTGCCTGGCAATAATTGTAGTATCTCGAAATAAACTACGTCAACATTTACATTTTTTTCTGCCAATATTTCCAGAAAGTAGTTATTTGCTATATCTCGAACAAATACTGGCAACCGTTGCCAAGGTCTAGCAATTGTTCGGCAAATATATGTGTTGATGGATAATATTGCAATTGTACGCGCATGCTTACATATGTACATATGTATGTATTATAGTTTTAAGTCTACATCCATTTTCATATCTCATCTGCGAACGTAGACAGAGGAATGATAAGCAAGATCTATCGGAAATCAACAAGCATAGTAAGACAGCACCACCCTTGCCATTTAAGAGATCGTGTCAGTGTGAAGCTCCCAAATTTTTTTTCTAATGTTGAAATTAACTAATTGGTCTGGTTTTTTTATAAATAAATACATTTATTACGAATAAAAAATGATTTTTTTGTTTATAAAATTTTATAAAATGTCGGCAAGTAGTGAATTTGGCCATTTTTTCGACAGCTTTTCGTAGAAAAAAATTGGAAGATTGAAAAAGAAACAAAAAATTCCATAGCAATAAAAACGTTAAAAATGTTCTCTCCAAATTGGAACTAGATATCTTCAAAACTCTTCCTTTGAGAGTGGAAACCATTTTGAAAAACAGAATTCTGAGAAAAACGCGTTTATGTTGGTGTGTTCCCCACTCCCTTTCTACAAGAATAATTTGAATTTCGATTTAAAAATTTAAGAAAATGTTTTTAACAGTGTATACTATTTAATAATGCAACAGATTTTTTTTCCGAAAATTTCGGACTGAGACGATCCCTTCAACTTTACATTGTTCCCTGTTTGTGAAGGCTTTATTTTTATTCTCAGCATCTTCCTTAAAATTATAATACCTGCATATATTTGTTCAATTTTTTTTGTTAATAGTTTTGACTTGTAACATATTTGAGATTTAAAATATCTCTTAGTTGGATCAAAATGGATACGCAAAATTGTACTAAAATCGGTTCAGTAGTTTAGAAGTTACCTCGGATGACGTGATATAATATATACAGTTGTTGACAGCTAATTAGAAACGACACCTATTTTGAAGTAAATGATGTTATTTTCCAATAAATCTTGAATATTTATTGTATTTTCACTTATTTTATTGAAACTTATGTTAATCTGAAACTCTAATAGTAAAAATATTGTTGAAAACTCGTTTTTTGAAGATTTTAACAAAAACATGTGGAATCAACGATTTGAGCAACTAATTAGAAACGAAAATATTTTATTAACAAAATATAATGATATTACAAAAACTTGCTTACTTTCAGTTAGTATTTTGTTGGTTATCTCTTTTACTTTAATATTGCTTCACATCTATTCCGAATTTACATTATAAAACTCTGACAACGCACCAATTGTGTAGCTTGCCATGCCGTTCGAATTTTATCACAAAAAAATATTCAGATTTGGGATATTTTTGGTGCATATGGCTCTTTTAGCATCACCCAGAGATGTTCTATAGGGTTTAATTCTGGGCTGGACGATTCCCACTCCAAAACATTGATAGAATTTTCATTAAAAAACTTTTGTGTCAACTTAGACGTATGCGTTGAATTGTTATCTTCCTTATCACAGGCAAATTTTTCTCAGCCCATGGCAATATGACATTTTTTAAGATGTTGACATATTTCTCCTTGTTGAAAATCCCATCAATCTTATGGAGTGGACCAACACCATTCCAAATAAAAAATCCCCACACCGTGATTAATCACTCACCAGATCAAATTCTTGAATTGTTGGGCGGCGAACATACCTTCGACCATCAGGACCTAAGCGATTCATTTTTGTTACATCGTTCCAAACGTCATACCTCCGTTGATTTGTTGTCTTAGACCAATAAGAGGTGGAAAAGTCAACGCGTCGTTTCTTCGAATTTTAGTCAGAAGTGTGTTCCTGCGTGCTGCCCTTCCGTGAAGTCCAAATTCGACCAAATCTCGGGCAATTGTTCTCTTGGATATTTGTATTCACTTTGAATTTCATGTAGAATGTCAGTGAAACTCTTCTTTTGGGTCTGTTTGCAAGATAGTATTATAGTATTAATTCTGTATGTACATCTGCAGCGTTTTCTTATTAAAAAACTTTAATAATACATTTTAAAATATTTTAAACCACAACTTTGAAACACACGCTTACTATAAATCTGTAATAATATTAATAAAAATCAACAGCTTGAGGAATTTTAATTCTTTAAACAACTGTTTCTAATTAACTGATGCACTTCATTCACCTTCCACATCGTAACGCTTTTACTATTTGGGAAAAATGAAAAGAACTTTAACTTCACAACTCCAAAACAGAGTGAATTTAGTAGTACAAGGTGTGCTCCAAAGTAAACAGGACTTTAAAAGAAAAACAGAACAAATGGTTTTTCGGCAAAATATTCAAAATAGTCTCCTTCTGCTTCAATACATATTTTTGTACGGTCCAAAAGCATGTCGAACGAGGGTGGCGGTGCAAGCCGTAATACTACAATATTGTAAAAGAAATTTTTGTCCCTTTTGACCTTTTTAATGATGTCCTTCGAATGTTGGATTTTGAGCAATTTTTGCTCGTCAGTCAATTTGTGCGGAACAAACCGTGCACACACCTTTCGTAAGGCCAAATGTTCGGTCAAAATGCGATATATCGATGTTTTGGAGATGTTCAATTCCATTTCCATGAATTTCAATGATGATTTCGGTTGGTTTTTGACGAATTCACATACTGAATTTCCGGTGATCACGGATTTTGATTGGCCCACATGTTGATCGTCATTTATATCCTCAGGACCACTTTGAAAACTTTTAAACCACTCGTGCACTCTGCTACGGGATAGGCAATCATCGCCATAAACTTGTTTCATCAATTAAAAGGTTTCGGTAAACGCTTTAGCAATTTTAGAACAAAATTTAATGTTGGCTCTTTGTTCAAAGCTCATTTTCGCACCGATAACACAAACATACTGAGACTTAAATCGCAATAACTTCACTTCCAATCGATGATATGTCATGAAGTTCTCACTGGACAATCGATAAAGGTAGCAGATTCTAACGCACCAGTCGACATATAGATGCCACCAGGGGCGCTAGATTCAAAAAGTCCTGTTTACTTTGGTAAGCACCTTGTAAATAGTGTAACACGAACAATGTAAGACTTTTAAGAATGTAAATAACGGTATAACAAAAATTTTTATCATTATACTCATCAGCCACTCAAAAAGAAGGGAGCGTTTCTAATTAGCTGTCAACAGCTGCATATATATATATATATATATATATATGTATGTATGTATGTATGTATGAATATATATGAATAGACAATAAATGTATGGAAAGGTCCCGGGTTAGATTTAACGGTATTCTAGATTTGATAGCTTATAATGCTAGTTATTGTAAGGGGACCGTATCTTTTTACGTACCAGCAACTATTTTTAACAAACGTATAATTATTTGAATTGATTCTATACCCTTCTGCCTTTACAAAGTCCTATTATAACAGAATATTATTATTTTTATACTCTCGCAACATGTTGCAATACATCATGATTTTGTTCATCTAATGCTTGTTTGTAACATCTAAAACTAAATGAGATAGATTCGTGGTCATATGTATGTTTATGATAAGTATGACGATCCGATTTGAATTTAAGCTGATTGTCTGACCGACCAACGTAGTAGTTGTCATAGTTTAATTTTTACTGGTCCGAAGTATTTATATTAAAGAAAAAATCCAAACAAAGTTATAACAGAGACACGCTCTCTAAATTTCCTTAAGGTACTTCCTTAAGGTATTTCACATGTTAACTTTTATATTCTGTATAAAGTTAATCCGAATTTTTATATTAGGTACATGGGGGCTAATGTAAGCATTAACCCTTTATTACCCTGTTCAGAACAAGGGCAAACTATTATTAGAAAAACATTGAGATCGGCATGTTCGGTGTCTGGGGACTTAAAAAGCTGCGGTCCGATTTCAACTATGTTTGGACATGACCGTCAAGAAAAGCACGATAAGATAATTATTACTGCAAACTTGTGGTCCGTTATATTAATTACTTCCTAATTTAGATATGGTTGTTATCCGATTTTGCCTACTTTCACACAGTAACACAGAAATGTTAGAAAAATGATACGTACTAAATTTAGTCAAAACCGGTTGGTCGGGTCCCCAGATATTGGATTTCAACAAAAACTGGTCGGTGCCACGCCCATTGTCCAATTTTCACACTAGCCTACTCATACCATACGAGGTAAATTTTAATGTCTCTGGCGTAATTCTTCTTCTTCTTAATTGGCGTAGAAACCGCTTAAGCGATTATAGCCGAGTTAACAACAGCGCGCCAGTCGTTTCTTCTTTTCGCTACGTGGCGCCAATTGGATATTCCAAGCGAAGCCAGGTCCTTCTCCACTTATTACTTCCAACGGAGTGGAGGTCTTCCTCTTCCTCTGCTTCCCCCGGCGGGTACTGCGTCGAATACTTTCAGAGCTGGAGTGTTTTCGTCCATCCGGACAAGATGACCTAGCCAGAGTAGCCGCTGTCTTTTAATTCGCTGAACTATTTCGATGTCGTCGTATATCTCGTACAGCTCATCGTTCCATCGAATGCGGTATTCGCCGTGGCTAACGCGCAAAGGACCATAAATCTTTCGCAGAACTTTTCTCTCGAAAACTCGCAACGTCGACTCATCCGTTGTTGACATCGTCCAAGACTCTGCACCATACAGCAGGACGGGAATTATGAGTGACTTATAGAGTTTGGTTTTTGTTTGTCGAGAGAGGACTTTGCTTCTCAATTGCCTACTCAGTCCGAAGTAGCACCTGTTGGCAAGAGTTATCCTGCGTTGGATTTCTAGGCTGACATTGTTGGTGGTGTTTACGCTGGCTCCAAGATAGACGAAATTATCTACGACTTCAAAGTTATGACTGTCAACAGTGACGTGAGAGCCAAGTCGCGAATGCGACGACTGTTTGTTTGATGACAGGAGATATTTCGTCTTGCCCTCGTTCACTGTCAGACCCATTTTCTGTGCTTCCTTGTCCAGCCTGGAGAAAGCAGAACTAACGGCGCGGGTGTTGAGGCCGATGATATCAATATCATCGGCATACGCCAACAGCTGTACACTCTTATAGAAGATGGTACCTTCTCTATTTAGTTCTGCGGCTCGTACTATTTTCTCCAAAAGCAGGATGAAAAAGTCGCACGATAGCGAATCGCCTTGTCTGAAACCTCGTTTGGTATCGAACGGCTCGGAGAGGTCCTTCCCGATCCTGACGGAGCTTTTGGTGTTACTCAACGTCAGTTTACACAGCCGTATTAGTTTTGCGGGGATACCAAATTCAGACATCGCGGCATAAAGTGCTGTCGAAAGCAACTTTGAAATCGACGAAGAGGTGGTGTGTGTCGATTCTCCTTTCACGGGTCTTTTCCAAGATTTGGCGCATGGTGAATATCTGGTCGGTTGTTGATTTGCCAGGTCTAAAGCCACACCAATAAGGTCCAATCAGTTTGTTGACGGTGGGCTTTAATCTTTCACACAATACGCTCGATAGAACCCTTTATGCGATGTTGAGGAGGCTAATCCCACGGTAGTTGGCGCAGATTGTGGGGTCTCCTTTTTTATGGATTGGGCATAGCACACTTAAATTCCAATCGTTGGGCATGCTTTCGTCCGACCATATTTTACAAAGAAGCTGATGCATGCTCCCTATTAGTTCTTCGCCGCAGTGTTTGAATAGCTCGGCCGGCAGTCCGTCGGCCCCTGCCGCTTTGTTGTTCTTCAGGCGGGCAATTGCTATTCGAACTTCTTCATGGTCGGGTAATGGAACGTCTGCTCCATCGTCATCGATTGGGGAATCGGGTTCTCCTTCTCCTGGTGTTGTGCGTTCACTGCCATTCAGCAGGCTGGAGAAGTGTTCCCTCCATAATTTAAGTATGCTCTGGGCATCAGTGACTAGATCATCTTTGGGGGTTCTACAAGAGTACGCTCCGGTCTTGAAACCTTCCGTAAGCCGCCGCATTTTTTCGTACAATTTTCGAGCATTACCCCTGTCGGCCAGCTTAACAAGCTCTTCGTACTCACGCATTTCAGCCTCTTTCTTCTTCCGTCTACAAATGCGTCTCGCTTCCCTCTTGAACTCTCGGTATCTATCCCATCCCGCACGTGTAGTGGTCGATCGTAACGTTGCGAGGTAGACAGCCTGTTTTCTCTCCGCTGCGACACGGCACTCCTCGTCGTACCAGCTGTTCTTTTGCACTTTCCGAAAACCAATGGTTTCGGTTGCAGCTGTACGCAAGGAGTTTGAAATTCCGTCCCACAGTTCCCTTATACCGAGTTGTTGACGAGAGCTCTCAGAGAGCAGGAGTGCAAGCCGAGTAGAAAATCGTTCGGCTGTCTGTTGTGATTGCAGCTTCTCGACGTCGAACCTTCCTTGTGTTTGGTGGCGCGCGTTTGTTGCTGCACAGAGGCGGGTGCGAATCTTAGCTGCAACAAGATAGTGGACCGAGTCGATGTTAGGACCTCGGAGCGCACGCACATCTAAAACACTGGAGACGTGTCTTCCGTCTATCACAACATGATCGATCTGGTTGGTAGTTTTTCGATCCGGAGACAGCCAGGTAGCTTGATGAATCTTCTTATGCTGGAATCTAGTACTACAGATAACCATATTTCGGGCCCCGGCGAAGTCAATCAGCCTCAACCCATTAGAGGATGTTTCGTCGTGGAGGCCGAATTTACCGACCGTAGTGCCAAAGACACCTTCTTTGCCCACCCTGGCGTTAAAGTCGCCAAGCACGATTTGGACATCGTAATTAGTTATGGATTTATTGCACTTTTAGTAGTTTTGAACAATACCGTTATATGGAGAGTGAGCGGGGTTATCTTCCGATTTCATCCATTTTCACACTGTCGATAGGTGTTGTTATAATATTTAAGTTTAGAAAATTTGGTTGTTGTAGCTTTAGTGGTTTAGGAGACATGTACATTAAACATATTAGAGGGCAAGGCTACGCCCACCTTTACAAAATTTTTACACACAGGTGCCCTCGCTACTGCGATGCATTGTGTCGAATTACAATTTTATATTTTAATTTAATTCTTAGTTATGGTCTTTTATATGTTTTCGGTTAATAGCGATTTGTGGATGACTCTGGTCCGATTACGCCCATCTATGAACTCGATTTTTTTTTTGCTCCAAAGAACCTGCACACCAAGTTTCATCAAGATATCTCATTTCTTTCTCAAGTTACAGCGTGCACAGACGGACGACCAGATAGGTGGTCACCCGGATTTCGACTTTTATCGTCATCTATATTACCCCATATCTATCTTAATTGAAGTGAACAAAACTATAATACTCTGTAGCAACTGGTTGCAAGAGTGTACAAATTGGCTCAATAATACTTTATATATGCTATTTCGAATTTCAGTTGTCTTTATACTACATATAATACAATTCAGAAAGCGCCTCTCCCTCCAAAAATATTGAGTTCTTGTACCGAAAATGGATGACACTTTATCCTTAATATAATGATTCCGATCCTATTTTTGATTTTTTCCTGATTGGGTATACATAAGTATATACTAAATATAGTGTATGCACATCTGGGACCCGAAGCAAAATATGATGAAGGAGCCAAGTGAGTCAATGACCTATAATATGTTAATTAGATAAGATTGTTATCCATTCACTGCTTCGTCAAATAATGAATATTGAATCCTTACGCATTTATTAATATAAAGTTTTGCCAACAATATATTTCCTCAATTTTGAACAGTAAAAATTGCGAGAGTATGAAATATTCGGTTACATCCTTCCTTGTTTTATACTCGAATTGGTTTATAACGAGTATATCCATGTAATCATAGGCATATTTTAATATCTCTGGATGCAAACAGATATAAACAAAAACAAAGGAAGGGCGAAGTGCGGCATTTCATACTCTTGCAACTTGCCAGGATCAAAGCCGAGAAAATTGATTCAGCTTTTGGCAAAACTTTGTTTTAAAACTGTAACGAAAATGTTCAACTTCATTGTTCGACGAAATTGTGAACGGATTCCAATCAAATTTGTATCCCATTAACTATGTAATATTATAGGTCATAGACTAAATAAGTTTTGTACTTGTTAGCAAAAATTATATTAAAATTATTATGAAATAAGGCATATCTGTCATATCTAAAGTCAACTAAATTTCTGGAATTTATGGAAATTCTGATATTCGTTATATTGTTCCTAGAGGAGGTTTTCGCACGATTTTATACATTTTAGGCACAAAGATGCAACGTTATAAAAAAATACGGTCTGATGACTCACAAATTTGGCGATATTTGTGGCTACGGCTATGGTCCGATTTGGTAAATTGTAAATTATTGTGCACATTTTATCCCGCTATATTAATTGGGGCTTGATTATAATACCAGAAAGTATGGCAACCAATCAAAAAAGGAAAATCGATTGAAATGTTAGTAGAGTATTGTCAAACATACATATGTGTTTGGGGAAATATTTTTGAATGTAGCCAATATATAAATATTTTTATATTACACGTTTATATTTCAACTGGCACTTGTTTTTGTCTTAATGCTTTAAACATTTTTGTTTAACTTTAATCAGATGAAAATATCAGGCGCTAAAGTGTCGGAGCCTACAACGATAGCCAAGCATTTGGCTCATTGCCCTACTCCTGCCATTGCGATTGCCATTTTAAATTTGTTACCATGGCAACAGCAACAAAAATGACTACTGACTATACAAATAAGAAACTATGGTATGTTTGGGTAATGACAGTTATGTAGTTTGTACTATACTCGCGATACATTACTACGATATATAAATATTAAATTAAATGAGATATGATTTATATACACAATGTCTCCATGTTCGGGTGAGGAGTTCTGTAAATGTTTTAAGTTTTATATAGTATATATGTACATATAAAATGTAAATTTTTTGATAACTCAGATATCACTAACGCAACATTGTCTTTTGGTTTCTTCGGAACATAAAACGATCCTTAAAACGATCAATTGCCTACTCAGTCCGAAGTAGCACCTGTTGGCAAGAGTTATCCTGCGTTGGATTTCCAGGATGACAATGTTGGTGGTGTTTATGCTGGTTCACAAATATACAAAACTACCCACAACTTCAAAGTTATGACTGTCAACAGTGACGTGAGAGCCAAGTCGCGAGTGCGACGACTGTTTGTTTGATGACAGGAGATATTTCGTTTTGCCCTCGTTCACTGCCAGACCCATTTTCTGTGCTTCCTTGTCCAGCCTGGAGAAAGCAGAACTAACGGAGCGGGTGTTGAGGCCAATGATATCAATATCATCGGCAAACGCCAGCAGCTGTACACTCTTATAAAAGATTGTACCTGCTGGATTAAGTTCTGCAGCTCGAATTATTTTCTCCAGCAGCAGATTGAAGAAGTCGCACGATAGGGAGTCGCCTTGTCTGAAACCTCGTTTGGTATCGAACGGCTCTGAGAGGTCCTTCCCGATCCTGACGGAGCTTTTGGTGTTGCTCAACGTCAGTTTACACAGCCGTATTAGTTTTGCGGGGATACCAAATTCAGACATCACAGCATAAAGGCAGCTCCTTATCGTGATGTCGAAAGCAGGTTTGAAATCGACGAAGAAGTGGAGTGTGTCGATTCTCCTTTCACGTGTCTTTTCCAAGATTTGGCGCATGGTGAATATCTGGTCAGTTGTTGATTTGCCAGGTCTAAAGCCACACCGATAAGGTCCAATCAGTTTGTTGACGGTGGGCTTTAATCTTTCACACAATACGCTCTATAGAACCTTATACGCGATGTTGAGGAGGCTAATCCCATGGTAGTTGGCGCAGATTGTGGGGTCACTCTTTTTGTGGATTGGCCAGAGAACGCTTAAATTCCAATCGAATGCTTTCGTCCGACCATATTTTACAAAGAAGCTGATGCATGCTCCCTATTAGTTCTTCGCCGCAGTGTTTGAATAGCTCGGCCGGCAGTCCGTCGGCCCCCGCCGCTTTGTTGTTCTTGAGACGAGTAATTGCTATTCGAACTTCTTCATGGTCAGAGAATGGAACGTCTGTTACATCGTCATCTATTGGGCAATCGGGTTCTCCTTCTCCCGGCGTTGTACGTTCACTGCCATTCAGCAGGCTGGAGAAGTGTTCCCTCTATAATTTAAGTATGCACTGGGCATCGGTGACTAGATCACCATTGAGGGTACTACAAGAGTTTACTCCGGTCTTGAAACCTTGTGTAAGCCGCCGCATTTTTTCGTGGAATTTTCGGTCATTACACCTATCGGCCAGCTTATCAAGCTCTTCGGACTCACGCATTTCGGCCTCTTTCTTTTTTTGTCAGCAAATGCGTCTCGCTTCCCTCTTCAACCCTCGGTATCTATCCCATCCCGCACGTGTTGTGGTCGATCGTAACGTTACGAGGTAGGCAGTCTGTTTTCTCTTCGCTTTCGACACGGCACTTCTCGTCGTACCATCTGTTCTTTTGCATTTTCTGAAGACCAATGGTTTCGGTAGCAGCTGTACGTAAGGAGTTTGAAATGCCATCCCACAGTTCCCTGATACCGAGTTGTTGACGAGTGCTCTCAGAGAGCAGGAGTGCAAGCCGAGTAAAAAATCGTTCGGCTGTCTGTTGTGATTGCAGCTTCTCGACGTCGAACTTTCCTTGTGTTGATTGACGTGCGCTTTTTGCTGCACAGAGGCGGGTGCGGAGCTTGGCTGCAACAAGATAGTGGTCCGAGTCGATGTTAGGACCTCGGAGCGTACGCACGTCTAGAACCCTCGAACATGATCGATCTGGTTGTTGGCTTTTCGATCCGGAGACAGCCAGGTAGCTTGATGTATTTTCTTGTGCTGGAATCTAGTACTACAGATAACTATATTTCGGACCCCGGCGTAGTCGATCAGCCTCATCCCATTTCGGGATGTTTCGTCGTGGAGGCTGAATTTACCGACCGTAGTGCCAAAGATACTTCTTTACCCACACTGGCGTTAAAGTCGCCAATCACGATTTTGACATCGTGGCTCATAGAAGGCATCTTTGGTCACATCGTCCTTCTCTTCCGTCGGGGCATCAACCGGATGGGCAGCGGCACCTTCCCAATTAAGGGACTGGAAATTCCAGGTGCATGCCCTAATATCGTAGTCCTTATTTCGTTTGCCATGGTCGTCATCAAAAGGGGGGTTTCTCTTCCGAGGCTGTTGATAATTTTTCATTGGTAGTATTTTTTACGTGGCGGATCCCAAACCCAGCGCACAACCCTATGTAGGAGATGTTTCGCCTTCTCACTTTAGCTCGCCTTGGAACGGATGTGCTTAGGCTGCCCAGAGGATACTTGGCCAAAGACCATAAGTCGTGTACTGCTTGAGCCATGTGTAAAAGAATCGTTTCTGACCACTCCCAAGTGAATGGCGATCAGAGAACTTTCCTTACTTGCGTGAACTTCTACACATGACTCCATCCTCCTGTGATCCTAGTTGATACAAATATATGTATCTTCCATTTCAGCTTTATCAAAATATGTACATACATATATGTACCATGACTAAGTAGGAATTGATTCCTGGGTGTATGTTTTCCAAATTTTAATTAAATGTGGATTTGTTAACTTCCATTATGAAAAGTCAGCTGAATAAATGTCTCATAGAGATCTGTAAAATTTTTTAGTTTTTGCATGCTGAATTTGTAAGAAAGCCTTGGGATATTTTGTCAACTGGCCCTTGAGATAGCTTGAGATGATTTTGGCTTATTATGTACTGATCAACTAGAGACTTTTTTCCACAGCTTACCCTTTTGTTACACATTTTGCAAAGTAAAATCGCCCCATCAGTTATGAATTCTTCCTTATATTCGTTAACATATTTTGAAAGAGCTTTATTCGTTGCAGATTCAGTTTTTTGCATTTTTGTAAACCTACAGTGATTATCAACTAAAACTAAATACTATGTTATTAAAATTAACAAAATGTACTAAAATTATGCAATAAATATATTTTTAGACAAATTCAAATATTTTGCGTAAAATGTGCAAAAATAAGCTCTAACAAATCGATGCAATCTTGATAAAAAAATTTAAATTCGCAGACTTTTTCAATTTTAATGTTCTTACTGGACATCTCGACAGGCAAAAATTTATTGTAAACTAACTGTCAAATATATTGCCTTTGCCGTTGTCAAATCTGTATGTGAGCATTTGTTATCATAACATATTTATTTGCGAAGAGGCGTCGGGTAGATAGGTTCGAGCTGATATAGCGCATGTTTTGAGCTCTTAAACCTTTAAATTTTTATATAAATGAAAAAAATGTATGTGGAAAATAAAAAAGGAGAGATATCCTTTTTTGTACAAATGTTTTTCTAAAAAAATATTTCATATTTTCAGACTATAATAATTGTAGTATAAATTTCCTATACCAATTAAAATAATAAATTTAATATGAGCAACGATATTTTGATTTATGCTTATATATGTAAGTTTATTAAATTTAAGACTTCCCTCATTCGCCAATTCATTTTGTATAATTTTTCCGCAAATTAACAATATTAAACTAATTATAAATTTTTTGAAAAAATGTATTAAATTAGTTTAAAAATATACTTTATTTTTATAACTTAAAACAACCGTCTTAATAATCGCTCTAGCAAACTTAATATTACCGAAATAAAACTGCCGTCGGTATATGTGTAAATGGCCTCTTCGAAATTTTGATAGAAATGAAAACTGCGCTGTCAAACTGCTGAAGTGCCAGCTCATTGCTTTCAATTAGTATTCCATATATTGTATTCCATAAGCAATACAGAGTCTCCACAGCCAATATGCACAGCAATACAGTTAGTATACAATACATTTTTGCTTGTCGAGATGCCCCGTTACGATTTTCCACAAGAAATGTATAAATACACAGTGATCCAGACGCTAGTGCTAACATTTGGTAAACATGTTTATTGACACCGTTAAAATGTTGGTATTGCAAATGGGGAGAATCGACTACTGCATCAAAAAGCTGCTAATTGAAAATTGTAAAATGTCATAACTAAGCCGCTAATAAATATATGTACATATATGTATGTATAACTGTATTTTGATACAGGAAATTCTAATAGAAATATGTTTATGAGGCCTTAAGCAAATTTTCAAAATTAGGCTTTGCCCCAAATAAGTTTAATGTACGTATCTCGTGAACCACGGTGTGAAAATGGGTGAAATTAACATTAAGTAAATACGAGAGGAGCATCAAACCTTTATAGAGAAGGGCCTTAAAGGAACAGGTGTCATAATTAAAAAAATATGCAATGAGAAATGGGCGTAGCACCGCCTTTGACTTTTTACAGTTCCTTTAAGGTTTAATTTTTAATATTAATCCCAATTTATTGGTTTAAGAAACTGCGAAGAAAGTAGAAAAACTCTACATATTATTAAATTTCTCTTTAAAATTTTGTTCCCTAAACACAGATACAAATTCACACATGGGTAGGTATTAGGGGCAGGTGGATTGTTTACATAAATAAAAGTACTTTCTTGCCTTACCACCAGCGCTTTCCAATCCCATGAACATTTTTCTGCATAAATGTGAATCGTATCATATTGCAAATAAAATGCGCATAATTTTTGACTTTGCAAAAATTGTTTACTTATACAATAAGTGATTCCCTGTCGATATCTGACGTAATGTGTTCGAAAATAACAATTTTGTGTTGTACAAAGGCACAGAAGCTAAATGCAGATAGATACATACATATGTATGTATCTACTTAAATGTGTCTAGCTATGAACATCTACAGAAAATACAAATATATACATATGTGCACATACATCTAGGCATATCTAATAAGATGTATGCGTATCCACTGATATACATACATACTTACTAGTGTATGGTAGAATATAACATTTGTAGATATGCGTAAGAATTGATTAAATAAATAAGTACAAGTTGTGTGTGAATATGGTAGATATACATACATGTACAGTATGTACATATATTCATCCTTTTGTCTGCTTACGAATTTCATAGACAATGGGTTTGATGGTGCTGCTGATCTCTCATTTGATTTTTGGAGTGGCCATTCTTATTTCTGTATTCGTCTTCTTAATTTTATTCTACATATTAGAATGTCTACATATGTACTTTCTAAATATATGTATATACATAAGTAGGCAAGTATATAAAAGTAAGTATGTCTAGTATCTAGGTCCATGTATGAAATAATGCTTATCGCTTTGGTTTCGATTCGCCATATGCGATTGCCCAATGCTCTTGATTTCACCTACTTTCGTACCAACTTTTGCTGTTCATCGCACATCCATACATATGTATATAAATGTACATATAACAATTCTTATAATATACATACATATGTACATACATATAGTATGATATGTTTGACCGTTTCTTTTCATTCGTTTTTTTTTGGCAGTAATAATGTATGTATATTAGGGTGCTTCAAAAAAAATTTTAATTTTTTTTTCAACTCTTACCCCCTCAAATGTTAGTGATTGACAAACAAAAAATCCTCCCTCAAGCCAGGCGCTGTGGGTTAACTCTAAGGGGTCGCTATTTTTTTTAGGTTTCCATACATTTTACATATTAATTTTAATTTTTTCATTCAAACTAAAATTTCACCAACTAATTTTCGTTTCTCAAAAATAACCATCACATATTCAGAAAGTTCACTTTTCAAATTTTAAAAATTTCTGCGACAAAGTTTGATTATCTCAATTAGGCGATTAAACATAGTGGTTTGAAATTTGGAATGTTTTCAATAAAAATAAAAAAAGTTGCTGAGAATAATAATTTTTTCGCGGGAATATAATTTGGTACAGAGGATCATAGTAGCAAGGGACACCTGTGTTTTTTTTAAGTGGGCGTGGCCCCGGCCTCTATCAACTTTAACATATCTCCTAAATCTTTTAAGCTATAACAACCAAATTTGTTGGGTGCAAATCTTAAAAAAACTTCTACTGCCAGTGGGAAAATGGATGAAATTTCAGGATGACCCTGCTCACTCCCCATATAACGGTACTGTTAAAAATTACTAAAAGTGCAATAAATCAATAACTAAATACGCCGTAGGCATTGAATTTTACCACCGGGATGGTATGAAAGAGCTTAATGGGAACCGGTGTGAAAATTGGACGATGGGCGCGGCTCCGCTCACTTTTTGGTGAAAACCGATATCTCGGAACCCGACCAACCAATTTCAATAAAATTTTAGTTTGAGGCATTTTTCTTACATTCTTATGTCAGCTTGTGAAAACAAAATTGGACAACAACCACACCTACTTCTCATATAGCATAATTTTAAATTAAGGGATAAAACTTCTCTTATAATGGTATATGTCAAATATGGGTTGAATTGGACCAATACTTCCCTTAGCCGCCATATACTATAATATAAAGATTTTCAAACTTCCGGGTGACTTTCTACCGCATATATCGGCTAATGTGTAAGTTATCCCCAAAAAAAAAAAAATAAGAGAGCGTGTTTTAATCATAACAATAGATAAAATTGATCGAAAATTTTACCTAGCTGCTATATGTATAACTAATTTCGAGTATCCGGCTGATTTTTTTATATGATTGGTTTTGCACCTTAAAGTATTTCCCAAGGTTTCATTCTTGCAAGTTGTAAGAGTATAAAGTGTTCAGTTGCACTCGAACTTAGCCCTTCCTCACTTATTAATATTAATTCTAAGCACTATTATAAGAAACTCAAGCAATTTCCTTACAAACACCAATTCTCATATGAAAACGATAAGATGTGGCAGGCCAACCAAAGAAAACTCCTAAGAAACGTGTCCACCAAAAATATATTACTTTACCAAATATAGTAAACAAGTTTGCCACACACCTATATTAAACGGTGTGTAGCACATACATACATCGGATTTAGTAATCATAAAATCGATGACCTCCAAAGGCAAATAATCAAAACTATCCAATCCAGAATAACGTACACTTGAATTTATTAATTTTTCTTAAACGAAAAAAGTAGCATCAAGGATTCTTCCATCAATTTTTTTTTGACAAGAATAAGATTTGATTGAATCGGTTAAACTATTAAGATTACTACAACTATTTTTTCTTTGACAAGTGACACTCCAAACGTGAGTCAAAACCGAAAAATGGAAAATTTCGCTAAATATGTTGAAAACCACCCCAGTCTATTTTGCAAGCAATAATAAATATACGTATATCTATTAAAATACGTGAACATATAGTTCTTCTTTTGCAATTCGGGCCAAAGACCTTTGGTTGAGGATTAAACATCTCGTCTAAGATAATTAGTAATTAAACTAAAAAAATAATAAATAAAGTCTTTACACTATAATATAAGTTGATAAAACACTAAGTTTTATTGCACTCGAATAATGAATGTTGAAGTTTTGCCAACACTTGAATAAATTTCCCCTGATTTAATCCTTACAAATTAAAAAGTATATTTGCTTACTCGGTTATAGCCGAGTTAACCACAACATTTGAATATGGTGCCAATTGGGGATTTCAAGCGAAGCCAGGTCCTTCTCAACCTGGTCTTTCCAACGGAGTGGAGGTCTTCCTCTTCCTCTGCTTCCCCCGACGGGTACTGCATCGAATACTTTCAGAGCTGGACTGTTTCCGTCAATCCGAACAACATGATCTAGCCAGCGTAGCAGCTATCTTTTAATTCTCTGAGCTATGTCAATGTCGTCGACTGTTTATTTGATGTCAGGAGACCCGATTTCTTCGTTTCCTTATCCATTATGGAGAAAGCAGAACTAACGGCGAGGTGGTTAAGGCCAATTATAGAAGAAGATACCTTCTCTGTTTAGTTCTGCCGCTCAAATTATTTTCTGCACAAGTAGGTTGAGGAAGTCATTCGAAAGGGAGTCGCCTTGTCTGAAACCTCGTGTGGTATCGAACGACTCGGAGAGGTCCTTCCCGATCCTGAAGGAGCTTTTGCTTTTGCGGGATACCAAATTCAGAAATCACGGCATAAAGGCTGCTCCTTTTCGTGCTGTCAAAAGCAATTTTGAAATCGACGAAGGGGTGGCGTGTGTCGATTCTAATCAGTTATTTTGTACAAAATCACATATGAAGGTGAAACATTTTTTGAGCCTCTGGAGAAAAGTCTCGGAGCTAGACAAAGCAAGGGGCAATTCGGAAACAGCAAATATAATATAAGTAACTACTACCTAAATTATTGATTTAATCCATTTCTTACTTAAATGTACACCGTTATTAGAAAAACACGTTCCATTTTATTAAAATAATTCACATATTTGCCGATATATACGGTATGAAGTCAACTGGAAATTCCAACAACTTTTCCCTAGGTGTATGGGGCTAAGGAAGTTATTGTTCCGATTCAACGGAATGATTTTCATTGATTAACATTGGGTCCCTTTTGACCCTTTTATTAAGTTCTGTCGTATTTCCATCCATTTTACTCGTTCGATTAGAGTGGTTAAGTGATTTGCCCTAACCGAATGTGGTTAGTATAGCTTGATAGTATGTATGTACACTAAGCCCCTTACAGGGCGGAGCCACGCAATTTTTTTTTAATTTCGCACAAATTACAATTTTATATCTTAACTATAGTTAGAGCTTTGATATGGTGCTTTATAAATTTTCGTTTAATGGCGTTCGTCCATGCATTTTTTGCAAACGCTAAAATGCCATAATAAGCACTTAATTAAGATATAAAAGTATTATTTGGCACAACGATAGGTTTAATGTTTATTTTTCTCAAACCATTCAAGTCATATCACCCAAATTTGCAGACGAAAAATTCTTGCGACAACGTGAAAATAATTGAAAACGGATGATAACCACGTCATTTGGGGCGTAGAATTATTTACAAATTTGCATGTTATGCTGCGAGTCGCACTGTTTAACTCAACTTTAAATTCCAAAAACTCTTTAAGCCCTTAGGTACCGAAAATTTTGACCCCAGTACGTATAGCTGACGTTTTACCGAAAATATCGATGAACCTGTCAAATATATTATTGTGATTCGGAAAATTTTTCTCCAGTTTTGATCCTTGGATCGCCGCCATTAATCGAAAACTTATAAAATTCCAAAACAGAGCAATAAATTAAGATATAAAACTCAATATTAAACCCAACTGTGGTCAAAAAATGTTGAAAAAGTGAGTTTGGCCCCAGTGGCGTAGCTATAACTTCGGGCGACCGGAGCCAAGGATGTTCTGCCGCCCCGCCCCTTTATCTACCTACCAACAAGTTTCATGAGGTGGTTCGAACAAAAGTGAATTTTTACAAAATATCTTCGATATTAAGTACATATATAAAATTTAGGAACTAGAAGCCACGCAAATTCTGAAGTTCCAAAATTCTCACAATACGGTTTTTGAGGAAATTGATAGTAAATTTACAAGACATCTTATTAAAAGCCATAGAAAAAACCCAATTTCGCCCTATATCTTGTACACTTTTGACACAATTTGCAGGAATTTTTGCCTATTTTGTCTACTATTTTTAAGAAAGATATAAGCCAAAAGATATAAGACAAATTCAAAGACTGAAGAGTATTCGAGTAAAAGTTAATATTTTTCAATGTTATATTGTGAGTGTACAGCTCTTTATCTTTTATAATAAATTTTGCTACGACACTGTTTGACCCGCTCTCTAATAAGCCGAAACAACTAAAGCTACAACAACTGAATTTGCTTACCACATATATTAAAAGAACCCCTGCCGAGAGTGTGAAAATGGATAAGATCGGAAGATATTCTCTTCGGGTTATCTTTATTGGAGCTGGTGTGAAACTTGGACGATGGGCGGGGCACCGCCACATATCTACAACTAAGCCAACCTCTCATATAGCACAATTTTAAATTCCATTTGATTCTTTTATTTTCCTGTTTCCAAATAGAAATCAGTTGATATATTGAAGGTAAACTTTGCACTAATAATAAATGATAAATACCGGCCAATGTATAGCATATACAATTCCAATTCGTAGAGAGTTCTTTCTTGACAATAGTAACTCTGTGTATCAAAAATGGGGTGAATTGGGCAAATAATTCCCTGAGCCCCCATATACCTAATATAAAGGTTTTCTATATCACGGGTGACTTTTTACTGCATATATCGGCCAATATTTGAGATATATGTATGTCAATTCAAATTTCAGAGCGTGTCTTTTTCTCATACGAGTGTATCTATGTCCCTAAAATATATAATATTGGGCGAAACCTTGATTTACAACTAATAGCAGGATTTTCGAACGTCCGGTCGACTTTACTCCGTATGATTGGTGATTTTATGAGAGTTACCTTAATGAAACTAAAGGAACATTCTTTTAGTATGTGGCGTGATAATAGTTAATATATAAAATCCCAATGTCAGTCAGTGTATGAGTTATCTAAAGCGTATGTATTTATACATAAAAATGCTTGGATTTCGGTCTTCTGGTTGACGTTTTAATCTATAGGTTTTTCCCTGACTTTGAGTCATGCAAGTTGCAAGAGTATAAAATATTTGGTTGCACCTTAACTTAGCTTTTCCTTACTTGTTCATGGTATGCATTTCACAAAATGGGGTTACTTGTGCAGTCATAGGAAGTGGAAATGAAAAGGCTGCGCAGGCGCAAAAGCCAATATATTGGCAGCATTTTTACTCTTGTGTGCGCAGGAACGTGATAATAGTTTTAAGTATTTTGTTCTTTATAAAAGCATAGTTATGTAGCTTATAACATGCAGCTTAAAACAATCATATCTGTTTGCTCATCATGTTTTGCTCACAATGAAGTTATACCTTTTATTTCCCTTTATTTTCCATCGCTGCACGTTGCATTTTCTGTATGCTTGTAACTATACTGTACATTTGATATACTTTTGTGGGGTGGACGTGTTTGTCGTCTGATTTCACTCACTTCTTCCGTGTATGAGTTTGAAGGCTGTTTATCAGCTTATCTCTAAACTTCATTAGTATTTTAAATATGTATGTATGTACTCGCTTCGCCAAGCTAGATAGAAACAAAAAAAAAACAAGTAAGGAAGGGTTAAGTTCGGGTAATCGAGATTTCATTATCAGTCATTTACATATTTTTCAAATACCGTATTTGTGTAAAGTTTTATTCCGCTATCATCATTGGTTCTTAATGTACATATGTATATATTATACAGAGAAGCCATCAGATAGAATTCAAAATTGCGTTACATTGGAAGAAGGCGTGGTTGTGAACCGATTTCCCCCATATTTTGTACATATCATCAGGGTATTAAGAAAATATTATGTACCGAATTTCATTGAAATCGGTCTAGTAGTTCCCGAGATATGGTTTTTGGTCAATAAGTGGGCGACGCCACGCCCATTTTCAATTTAAAAAAAAAAAAAGCCTGGATGCAGCTTCCTTCTGCAATTTCTTCCGTAAAATTTAGTGTTTCTGACGTTTTTTGTTAGTCGGTTAACGCACTTTTAGTGATTTTTAACATAACCTTTGTATGGGAGGTGGGCGAGGTTATTATCCGATTTCTTCCATTTTTGAACTTTATATGGAAATGTCTGAAGGCAACGACTCTATAGAGTTTGGTTGACATAGCTATAGTAGTTTCCGAGATATGTACAAAAAACTTAGTAGGTGGCGGGGCCACGCCCACTTTTCAAAAAAATTACGCCCAAATATGCCCCTCCCTAATGCGATCCTTTGTGCCAAATTTCACTTTAATATCTTTATTTATGGTTTAGTTATGACACTTTGTAGGTTTTCGGTTTCCGCCATTTTGTGGGCATGGCAGTGGGCCGATTTCGCCCATCTTCGAACTTAACCTTCTTATGGAGCCAAGAAATACGTGTACCAAGTTTCATCATGATATCTCAATTTTTACTCAAGTTACAGCTTGCACGGACGGACGGACGGACAGACAGACATCCGGAGTTCAACTCTACTCGTCACCCTGATCACTTTGGTATATATAACCAGATATAGGGTTATAGATAGACTCTTTTAGTTTTAGGACTTACAAACAACCGGTATGTGAACAAAACTATAATACTCTCCTTAGCAACTTTGTTGCGAGAGTATAATAAAACCTAAAATGTAATTGTGTTTTTTTTTTTAAGAATTAAAATAGTAAAATAATAGCACGTGATAAATATAAACGATATAAATAAGACAAAGTACTTTGATAGTTATTTAAAACCTGTTAAAATGATTTCATCAGATGTAAATGACAGATAGAAGTTTTTTGTTTCATTATATGAATAAAAAAAGCAAAGACAAATTAAAATAATAGAACAAAAAGCTAGTAATTATAAATATGTATATATACAATATGAGCGATGTCCATTTCACACAGCAGATTCATGAGTTTGTTAAAACTCTTCTTAAAGCCAATGGGTAGACTACATTTTTCGTTTTTTCATTTGGAGTATAAACGTATACATAAGTTTTTAGATGTACCAACAGGAATTCTCCAAATTTAAACCGGAGACCTTGACGTTGATTGTACGCTTTGTTGATAGTTATTGCAAAAGCAAGACGCACAGGAAATTGTAACCGCTTAAACTCGAACGGTAAATCGTTGGAAATCATCGGTATTCGTGGAATCAGTACGTCTCCGCCTTTTAATTTACCACCGATGATTGTGGCTTCGACTAAATTCGGTGACAATTTTTAAATTGTTAATCTGGTTCCGTTGCATAACTTAGTTGCGTTTAAATTGCGAATGTGCAATATGGGTGAACCAATTTTCAATTTTAGTGTGTGTGGCGCCATTCCAGATAGCTCCAATGAGTTTAAAAATTCAACTGGATAATTAACAGCTTGTTCTTCGTCCATTCACTTGTCGATAGACTTATAATTGATGTCTTCGCCGGGAAGTTTCAATCGAATTTGATCATTGAGTTTGTTAACGTCATCATTATTTGGTGCTAAAATTGCTCGTTCATAAAGCCAGTTCGAATTTTTTTAATTAATTATTAAATTTGGAAATACTTTTCGACAACAGTTGGAATGTTTGGTTGCACTTGACAAATATCCTCTGGAAAATAAATCTCATTTGTCGCATGATCAATTGGAATTTGGCCGTTCCCTATGTCTAAAAGTTGTTGCGAAAATGCTTGAGCAGATGAGTCTTGCTGTAAATAAACACGCATGTTCGTTGATAGTGTGATTTTCTCGACTCTCCTCCAAAAATATGAAGATTTCAGGCAAGCGTTTAGCTCATCTGCGGGAGTTGAACGCGGAATAATCGGCAAAGTTTTACGGAAGTCACCAGCAAGAAGGATAAGAGCACCTCCCATTGGTTGGTCATTTCCTCTAAAATCGCACAGGGTCTTGCGCTTCGAGTAATTTTTTATGGGCCATTGTACATTCATCTCAAATTATAATTTTACACGGTTTGAGGACTTTACCCATATCAGAATTTTTGCCAATATTGCAAGTTGGTGTTTCTGTTAGGTTTAAGTTTTAGTGAAGTTTGGGTGCTGAATGTGCAGTGGTCAACGATCCAAGAGCGTTGATGCAATTCCTGACGATGCCACCGCGAGTGCAATCTATTTCTGCATTCGAATGGACGCCAGTTTCAAATTCATCAGGTATGTTTTGCCTGTCCCCCATGGTGCATCGAGAAAAAACATTCCGCCTATCTCGTTTGTTACACGCTGCATGATTTTGTCATAAGCATTTTTTTGGTCCGGCATCAGTAGTTTTACATGAGTATCTACATAATGTTGTAACTGCTGGTCTCTCGTGGGATAAATATTGTCTTTGGTTCTTATTAATGCTGGCATTCCAAGTAGACTAAGGACTTTGCTATTAATTGATAACCATATATGTATCCTCAATCAGTAGTAAAGTTTGGTTGAAAATGTTGTCAGAGTACTCTTGGTTAAGACCAGTTACATGCGATTGCCTAAGAATATCTTCACTGAGACTTTCACGATGCGTTTTCCACAGCTCTTTTGGACACAGCTCTGTTGTTAAAATGATTGCAAAAAATGTTCGATATTTTCGGATAATTCGTAAATGATGCTTCAGTTAATGTTTTATTCCAATGCTGATCACTTTCAAGTAGACCTAATCTGAAGTGTGCTTGGAAATAAAACTAAGAAGTGGCTCGGGTGGCTTCATCAATGGTGATAAAACAACTTTACCGTTCGAACAGCACATTACAGGGGATTCTTTAGCGAACTTCAAAGCACCACAATGTGTAAAAGCTTTGTTCATTTCACCGATCACTACGTCCTTGTGATTTCTGTAATCATCCTTATTGTAGTTGAACGCCGCAAGATTGAAATCTATTTTTTTCGTAATTGAGCTATTCGGTTACTATTGGCATCAAGTCTTTGAATATGTTTTTGGAATGACTCGGTAGCTCGCGATGAAGATTTTTTTTCACCATCTTGTTGATGCCGTGATTCATGATCTTCTTTAGTTTCTATGTATCTTCTTGTAGATATTCTGTTACGATTTTTCTCAAGGCGTGTCTCACGTTTTGATGTCTTATAAAAAATGCCTTAATCTTTACCGATTTGTCGGGATATCTCAATTTCTAATGCTATTATAGTCGGTGATATATGTAGAGATATTATACACTCTCTACATATATCACTGACTCACTCAAATGACTTCGCAGGAAATCAACCATATTTTTCTCCGAGATATAAAGGTCACTTTGCGTAGGCATTTTTATCTATATGTACATATTTATGTACATACATACACATGTATATATGTATGTATATGTAGAAAGGCACTGAATAAAGTGGACGTCGAAAAGCTTATCAACATAAAAGTGACTATTCCGTCCCAGAAATTTAAACTTTGTAAACGTCATTCCGTTAACAACAAAATATATATATTTTACTACAGGTTAGGAGATTAGCGATTTAAAGATCGCTTTTGGGAATTCAAACTTTTCCTTCAACCTGAATATTTTATAATAAATGTGAGCCCAATACATGCGATATAATGATTTTCGACTTTCCTGTTGTTCTCTAACATAAGGAGGCTTAGCCGTGAAGATGAATGAAATTGGTATGTTTATTGTTCTAAATCTTATAACCCTAATAAAAATTTTTTAATCTTCTGATTGAGTTTTTCCTCATACAATGTACTCAATAAATTAAATTTTGCTTCTTTTGTTGAGAGTGGTTGGTCACATATTTTAAATAAATTATTTAGGTTAATTTTTATATGAATATTGCGGACATGATATGAAATATATGCACAGTAACACAACTAAGGGAGTCTATGGCCTATAGTATAAGTTAATCAAATACTACTGTTTTTACGGAAACATTTTACTCTTGCAACATGTTGCTACAGAATATAATAGTTTTGTTCACCTACGGGTTGTCTGTATCATCTAAACATAATCGACATAGATGTGGGATTATATTTACATACATATATAAATGCGCAGCATGACGAGAGTCTGTCTTTGCTACGTCTTAATGTACAAAACTTCTAAACTTCTCTACTAGCGTAGAAACTGTTTTTCCGTCTATCACAACATGATCGATCTGGTTGGTGGTTTTTCGATCCGGAGACAGCCAGGTAGCTTGGTGAATTTTTCTATGCTGGTGTCTAATAGTACAGATAACCATATTTCGGGCCCCGACGAAGTCGATCAGCCTCAACCCATTTGGGGATGTTTCCTCATAAAGGCTGAATTTCCGAACCGTTGTGTCAAAGATACCTCCTTTGCCCACACTGGCGTTGATTTTAACATCGTGGTGGGGGCAGCTCTCATAGGTGTGCTCCAAGCGCTCATAGAAGGCGTCTCTGGTCACATCGTCCTTCTCTTCCGTCCGGCCGTGGGCGCAAATCAGCGATATATTGAAGAACTTCGCTTTCAGGAGGATTGTGACTAGACGTTCAGCCACCATGGTGAATAACAGTAATCGACGATGGAGACTCTCTCCCACCACGAATCCCACACCTAATTTACTTTCTTTTATAAAGCCGCTGCAATAAATGCCACAAGAACCTACTCATCTCAGTCCTTGCCCCGTCTATCGCACTTCGTGGACGACGGTGATGTCAGCCTTCTCTCTAACGAGGACATCAATCAGCTTGGCAGCGGCACCTTCCCAACTAAGGGAGCAGACATTCCAAGCATATGCCTTCAATATATAATAATCGTTAATGTGTTAGTCATGGTCGTCATCAAAACAGGAGTATCTCAACCGAAGCTGCTTGTAATTTTTTGTTGGGGGCATTTTTCACGCGCACAACCCTGTGAAGGGAATATTTCGCCTTCTCACTTTAGCTCAAATGGAAATGAAAATTAGATCTTTGGTTACACAGAGGATACTTGTTCAAATACCGGAAGTTTGTGAGCTGCTTGAGGCATATATAAAAGAATCGTTCCTGGCCACTCCCAAGTGAATGGTGATCAGAGAACTTTCCTCACTTACGTGAACATCTACGTATGACTCCATACTCCTAAATAAATTAAGCTATAATAACCACATTCAACTCAGAACAAATCTCTTAAGCACCTTTATCGACACTGTAAAACTGCATGTAATCGAAATATATTACGGTACTGTTAAAACTACTAAAAGGGTGATAAATCAATAACTAAACACCACAGTGACAAAAAACACCCGAGATGGTATGAGAAGGCTTAATTGGAGCAGGGGTAAAACCTGGACGATCTGTTGGCAGCACCCACTTTTAGGTGAAATCTTATATCTCGGGACCCGCCCTATTGATTTCAACCAACACGATCTTCTTCTTGCATTCCTCTGTCACACAGGGCAAAATCAGACTGCAACCACGTCTTCTTCCCATATAACACAATTTTAAATTTCATTTGATTTTCAATATATTAATATAATGGGATACAACTTTAAACGAATAATGCCTTTGAGTATACCTTCGCTCTTCTTATAATATACTTACTTAATCGGCCTGCTGAGCGCACTATCCGCAACGCCATCACTTATTTTGAGATCAAGCAGAATATTATTCGACCGAATAGATCAAGTCCGGCATGCAGTAAGAAAAATATAGCAGCCGTAGCTGAGAGTGTACTCAAAGACCGTGGAGAATCGATGCGGCGTTGTGCCGATGTTTTCACGTTTTGTTCAGCGATGAGGCCCATTTCTGACTCATTGGGTATGTAAACAAGCAAAACTGTCTGAAGCGATTCAAGAGGTGTCATTTCATCCAGAAAAAGCATTAGTTTGGTGTGGTTTGTGGGCCAGTGGAATCATCGGTCAATATTTCTAGGGCAGATAATTTTACGTTGGACCGTTAGACTTTTTTTGTGGGGATATGTAAAGTGTAAACTCTATGCGGTTTGATTCACGCCTTGTCATTTGACAGTTTATGCCGAAACGTCGTTCAGTGGATTCCGAACCTGACATTTTGCACCTAAATTTACTCCTCTGCCTTGTATTCATGCAAGTTGTAAGAGAATATATTGTTCGGTTGCACCTAAACTTATAACTCTCTTATTTGTTTTACATAAATTTTGCTAACACCAGACCTTCCCCGGAAAGTAATATTTCTAGTATTGGAACGACACACTTTAAGTCCCCCAAGCCAGCTGTCCTGGCCAAAAGATTAATATCTACGAAAGCGTGTGAGAACAAATTTAGTTATACCTACATACATATATAAACACATTCTGAAGAATTTATAATTCGGCTACTTAAAATTTCAGCTGTCCATAGACTATGGTAATCTAACTAAACTGATTATAAGTAACCTTTTTACTTAAGAACAAAGAAGACTGCAGAGTGCATTTGTTGTACCATATATTTTCTCTCCTGGTTTTTATCTCAAAACACTGTATTTTCAACGACAAAATAGCTTTTTAACACGCGAAGCGAAAATAACTCGCTGTACAAAAAT
The DNA here is from genome assembly GCF_024586455.1 of Bactrocera neohumeralis. Classification (NCBI taxonomy): domain Eukaryota; kingdom Metazoa; phylum Arthropoda; class Insecta; order Diptera; family Tephritidae; genus Bactrocera; species Bactrocera neohumeralis. The sequence continues at coordinate 49,870,574 of NC_065921.1, forward strand.
AAAATAATAAAACAAAATATAAAATGTCCTTTGAAACCCGTGTCAACCACTAACATAGCACACTATACGTGCAATTAATTAAAAACAAACAAATTTCAAAGTGCACGACACCGTTAGCTCAGGTAATATAAAGTCAGCCACACCCAGTAAACCCTTTAACGTTCGTTAACATCCAGAGGCCACTTAAATTTAGTATCCTTTCTATGTGCAAGCTCATACTTAATTATATGTACTTACATTTAGTGATATGAACAGGAAAGTTAGGCTATTTACTGATACATGTACATGATGACATGTATGTCTTTAAATAAGAAGGATTTATTTAAATATTTTTGAGGGAAATCGGTGTCTCGAAAAAATCAGGAATCAGGTTTTAAGGTGGAGTAAGTAAAGCCGAACAACCGACATACCTATCCAAACCCCATATATGCATGTATAAAAAAATAGGGACGAACATAATAAGATGTAACGGGAACGTTTACCATTTAATACACTCGACATTTTAACCTTTATGACATAAAGTTGATCTTCCTACATGCTAATAAAACAGTATTTTTTAAGGGAAAACAAATTGTTAAGATTAACATTGAAATATGAGTCCAGGATGAAGTTGAAATTAAATCATATTCTGAAGACTTAGAACAACTTCGCCGCATTAAAAATTTCATTAGTGAAGTTGTTACTAGATTTCAGAACGCTAAAACTTTGGAAAGTATTCTGTAAGCTGTTTTATAAAACAGAATCAAGGATAGTTGCGAACTACGACAAAAAAATTGAAACTCAAGCATTAATAAATACTGTACGTACGAGTATATACGTATGCACACACAATTTGTTTGTAACTACTTGTATGATATACATATCTCAGACAAGAAATCTACATAATTTATTTATTGATAAGTGTGTGTTCATACTTTAGTCAAAATTTTATTCGGGCACCTCACATTTTACTTTGTGCCCGAGGTATTAATTTTAAAATCAATATATATCAATATAAACACAGCAAAATATTTTAAATTTATTATATCGGGTGTATAAGGGAAAGGACCTTAGCCCACGTTCAAAATCGATTTCAAAAGTATTTACCTCTAACCCATATAATGTTTAAGGAAGAATGCTGATTTCATTTTATTACAATATTACACATATTGACTACCACAAAATATTTAGATTCAGCTGTAAAAGCATAAATTACTTTTGGTAACCAAAGGCCTTTTGAGAGCCTTAAAGTACAACTAAGAAAGTTTTCCCTTGCAGTTAAAGTTTACTTTCAAAGTGTATACCATTGGTTATATACATAGTCCTGTAATAAGTTCTTTTACAACCTCAGTCTTTTTTTAGAATGAAACGATTATAGATTAAAAAAAAGTTAATTTTATTTAATAATGCACATATAGTATAACATGAGCGATGAACAAATCTTATTCGAAATTGTCACCGTTTGCATTCACACAAACCCTCAAACGATTCAGCCATTGATCAATAGCAGCACGCACAATTCCTATGACGAGGCTGCTCGAGCCAAAGAGTTTTAAGACTTCGGTGGGGTATTGAACAGTATATGAGTAACGCCTTAACATCTGAGTTGAGAACACGTTGAACCCTTGAAATAACAATTTTTGCGCCTTTGGAAGGTTTTGCGCAGATTTTGCTGTTTGGTTATTAAAAACTTGTTCAAAAGTGACATTTTTTGCATCTGTAAAGAAAATACTTTTATGACCGTTGGCCGCGTGCCACTCTATCTGTTGTGCCTAATTTGCTTCGAGCGCGTTGTCAAAAAATAACCAATTGACCGACGGTAGTCTTTCATGGGACATCATCTTGAATAAGTCTTGACATTGATCTGATAGATAATGCATTTCCTTAGACTTAATTTTCTGTTGTGTAAGGGGTTTTCTGTGAATGCGTTTGGAACAGTTTTTATCGCTGAATTATTTTGAACCATGCGCGTCCGATTTGAGAAGCTCATAAATTTTACTTGTGCATTTTCCGCACTTACATATGTAAAGCAATCACCACAAAACGATTTTTTTAACCAGTCCATTGGTAATAATTTTACGAACGAAAAGAAGCCACTGAACTGATTATTAGAGATGAATATCTTATTATTTGTTGGAATACTATTCTGCATTGCAGCTGGCCCTCTCAACATTCAAACATATCCTGCTTTACTTCTTGCATAAATTATAAGTTCAGAATTATACGAGTATCCGTTGTATTAACAAAACTACAAGTTTATAAGTAATATGCCGAATGCCCTTTCATCCACTTTTCGAATTGCATATTCCTTTAGCAATCACGTGAACGCAAACATCTATGTATGTTTTGATATTATATGTAATAAAGTACCTAGTTGGCGATAGCTGTGTGTGTGTATGATTATCTAACTGTTCGTTCTTGTTATGGCGCCGACCGTCTTATGCCATGGTGAGCAAAATTGAGTGTTAAGCTCATTGATGCGTACTAATTGATCAGCTTATGTGGCTGCTTTACAAGTACTCTCCTTCTACTAATATTGCCATTGCCGGCGGCATTTTCGCTAGTTTTCCTCACCATATAAATGCGTACATATTGCCTTTTTCTTTGCCCTTTTCTTTATCTTTATATCACTACACTTCACCGCTTTTCACCCACACACTGGCAAATAATGTATGTATTTCAAGAAATTTTTAGGTGCTATAAAGTGTATACACATCGTTCGTCTAGGATCCTTTGCATTCGTAGTTGCTTCCATTCATAGCGATGCCCGGGCACAGCACAAAAAACTTTGCAGTGATTTTGAGTAGAAGATGTATTGCGAACGTGTGTGCGCACTTGAAAGTTTGCCATAGTATGAAAAGGAAACGATAGCAGCTTTTCCATTTTCTTTCATATTTTCTCGTCCAAACGTGACATTCTTAAGCCCAAGTAGGAGAGGCTAAATTAAGTTGTGCTGGTTTCGAAAGAGGATGTAGAATGAACACTTGATGGAAACGAAACACAACATCTTCACTGTGAGTAACCTTAAATATAAGCTAATTCAGATCTTTTATTATTTTTATATATAAATGTTAAACATATAAAACAACTATATATGTACATACGTACATTCATATAGGCTAGTTCATTTGCTTAATACCCAACAGAAAGTAGTAGATTTGCATCATGAGTCTACGGTTTAGTTTAAAATATGTGTCCAAAAGTTACATATTCGTAATTCACAATAAATAAATAGCGAAGCATTCTGCCTCTTTCTAATTGGGAAACAAATGTACCCGATTTTTATCGTTATTAATAATGAACTCTTTCCAAATACAAAAACAAGAACTTCACTTAGTTTTTGAAAAGTAACTAAGTGTTGAAACTTGCTAATTGTAATTGTGTTTATATTTATAACATTAATATTTACAATAAAAATACAAAGTTTTAAAACAGACCTGACATTGAAATAATTTTTATTATGCCAGCGGAAAGAAACATTCTATACCCAATAATTGCTTGTAGTAATTGAAATTTATTGTTTTGAGACAGTGATGCAATATTGTTTTCAATTTGAAGGACATTGGCGAGCTGTATACTGTGAAGTTACTCCATTTTCAAATTCTCAATTCTAATACCAATTTATGTTAATATTCTTCGACAAATTAAACTATTAGGCAAATTTTAGCCTCTTTCTTTTATGAATTCCTATTTACCGCTTTGGACGTTGTGATTATGTAACATTATAAGATATGAAGGTGCATATGTTCACAGTATGAGCATTATTAGAGCTATCGAATTTCATACATATGACAGTTTTATTAATTAACTCGAAAGAACAACAAGAGCCCGCATTGTGTGAATTAAATTAAAAACAAAAGGTTTAAAATGTACATAATATTATAATAATGCATTTACTTTCAACTTTGATTTGCACTATCATAGCCACAAATTGACTTTCAGCCCTTTACGACAGCTCTACCGAAAACAATAATACCGTTTAAGAGCCTTAACAAAACATAATTAAAATTTCTTATGTCTGACATAGAGTTGTGAATAGTTCTAATAGCAAATATTATTTATTTATACCTTAGTAGACGCTTTTTATGTTTTGCATATGGTTATAACAACGTACTATATTTACTGTGCTGTTTGAGTTAAAAACGGTTGCAAATTATTGAGGGCTTCAAAAGCAGTCCTTGCGTTTACTTGTTTTGTATATATAGTTAACTCTGTATAACCGTCTACGGTTTTTTGACAATAGTAGCAAGTTTATATTTCGACATAATACATAATTTGGAAAATGTGTTTAATGTGGTTTAGAGCTTCCATCTTGGACAGTTCATAAGTTTTTTCATTACTGACTATTTTTTTATGAAGCCTTCGAACGTGACTTGCTTTCAATTACTTCTTCTCAACTGCTAGTACCTGACTTAGGTTAGGTTTTATATTTTGGGGCCGACTTCTAGGTTTAAGTTTGCAAAGTATTAATTTTCATATAAGCTTTGACGAAAATACTCCAGCTCTGAAAGTATTCGACGCAGTACCCGTCGGGGGAAGCAGAGGAAGAGGGAGACCTCCACTCCGTTGGAAGGACCAGGTGGAGAAGGACCTTGGAGTCTTCAATTGGCGCCACTTTGCGAAAAGAAGAAACGACTGACGCGTTGTTGTTAACTCGGCTATAATCGCATAAGCGGTGTCTACGCCAATAAAGAAGAAGAAGAAGAAGCTTTGAATAAAAAAGTTGCATTTATCATATAACATAAGAATTTAAAAAATCTGTAAGTCATAATCGCCTTCTGTGCAGTAAATAATAAAAATATTTAATTGGGAGTTATCAAAAGAAGAAATGCTATGAGATTATCGCAAATCTGTTCATAAAACAAATTTTGTTTGAAGGTATGAAAAGCAAGTGTTTCGAAAGCAGAACAGTTCAAAAAACTACCCAGATGATTCTTCCTCGCATTTTTCCAGAAAAATTCAACAATTGGCCATGACCGTTTAAACTTTAGAACTTATTGAAGACATCTAGTTGAAAGAACGTCATGCAATATAAGTATAAGGTTGACCCATTCCGTTAAGAATAATAATACATAAAATCATGGGACCATCGTCCATTTTCTCATCTGATGATATTGAAATGATATTGATATTGAGACTAGACTGACCTTCCTTCTTATCACTCAAGCACTCAAGTTTAGATGTGAGTACACAAAACACTAGCTCTAGATCGGTATTGCTACTTCATATTTTTAGCAAAAGTCTTATCTGAAATACCTCTTAATTAGAAAAATTCTTCTACGAAATGATCGAAAATCGGTTATGAATAAATATATTATAACATCATACACATGAAACGACTCTCCCCATTAACCACTACTTTACACAGAAGAAAGAGATGTAGGAACATAAACAATTATTTGTGCATTGCTGGCGAATAGGAATACATCCCAATTGAATAGGTTTTTATGTATCTACAGATTAACCACATTTATTGTACAGATTTACATTAATATGCATAGATAACCTCAAAGTTGGATTATGTTGTCCTAGTGGTCTTGTTTAGTTATTAATCAGTTATTTGCAAACGCAACAAGCTGCCAACCACAGATGTAAAATTTATGTCAAAAAGTTTCACACAATACGATATTTACTAAAAGTATATTGAATAAACGAAAAATATCTCTGGATAAATTCAAGAGCGCCCTCATTAAATGGTACTAGCATTAAGAACAGTAATTTTACGGGTCTGTTAGAGATATTTGGTGATGATAACCAACTCTCCATATAACAGTTACTTTGAAAACTACTAAAAACGAGATAATTCAATAAATAAATACGTCAAATATATGTAAATATTACTCGCGAGATGGTGTGGAAGCGCTATGGAGGAGCCGTTTTCAAAACTGGACAATGGGCGTTGCGCTGGCAACTTTTAAGTGCAATCCTACTACAGGACTTACTAAACTAGTTTCAAACAAATTTGGTGTGTTGAATTTTTTTTTACATTTTGGAAATGAGCGATCTCGACAACACCACACCTACTTCCCATATATCACAATATTAAATTCAATATGATTATCTGCCTTTACAAAATATACTAAGTCCATCACCAATAAAGTTAAATTAATAAAACCTTCAGTGCCCTTAAAGTATAAAACTAATATAACTTTTCAAGTACCCAGATACCCAATAAGTGGTTATCAGTGCGTATAGCCGTCTATTATAAAAAATATCCGCCAATACCTAATATATCTTCGTGAATAACGGTGAGAATATTTTTCTGATAATAGTGAGCTTTGTGCCCAAAATGGAAAAAATAAAAGTATTCGATCTGGTTGATTTTGTACCAATATGTGAATAATGCTCATAAAATCAGGGAAAATTTTTTTCAAATAACAATGTTCTCTTACGCCCAAAATGAATAAAGTCGTATGAATATTTATAGGGTTATGTACATACATATACGTATATGATCAGAATGACGAGACGTGTTGAAATCCGAATGTTTGTCTGTCCTTCCGTCTATCTGCCGTCTGTTTGTGCAAGCTGTAAATTGAGTAAGCATATTGATATCTTAATTAAACTTGGTACACAAGTTCCTTGTTAAAACACACAGAATTTTTTCGTAGATGGGCCTTATCAGACCACTTCCACTCCCACAAAGCACCTTAAGCGAAAGCCTATAATGTGTCATATACAAGGTCCGTCGCAAAAGAAACAGGACTGTTAAAAAAACAACAAAAAATTAATATTTTTCAAAAGTTATATTTTTTTATTCAAAGTAGTTTCCTTGTGCTTCGATACAGCGTTTAGCCTGGTCAATTAACATTTCAAATGAGTGTTTAAGGTCATTTTTCGGAATGCTCTTGAGAATATCGGTCGTCGCCTTTTGGATAGCTGAAATGTCCTGAAACCAGTGTCCTTTCATGGGCAAATGAAATTTTCCAAATAAAAAAAAATCACAGAAGAAAATGAAGTTTTCCAAATAAAAAAAATCACAGAGTGCCAGATCAGACGAGTAGGGTGAGTGATTAATGGTTAATATGGAGTTTTTTGTCAAAAAATCAGTGACAAGCGTCGACCGATGACACGGCGCATTATCGTGCAACAGGCGCCAGGACCCTGCCTCACGGTATTGTGGTCGAGCACGACGAATGCGTGATAAAAGACGCTTCATAACACCTAGGTAAAACACAGCATTAATAGTTTGGCCAGGTGGGACGAACTCTCGGTGTACAATACTCTCGGAATCGTAAAAACAAATCAGCATTGTCTTTATTTTTGACTTCTGAAGACGACCGACTTCTGATCGTCACAGAGGTCCTCACGACATTCTTGGAATCGCATAAACCACTCATGCACATTACTACGGGATAGGCACTGATACCCATGAACTTTTTTCATCATTTGAAATGTTTCAGTAAACGTTTTCCCAAGTTTAAAACAAAATTTAATATTTGCTCTTTGCATTTTACGACCGATGACCAAAAGCTGCTGTCACTTTTTGATCGATAACATCGATTTTAGTTATCCAATTGTCTTAAAATTTTTACGAAATGTCAACAAGAGATCAAACTTTTTATTTCATGTACCCACCAATAGGTGACGCCACCAGAAACAGTTATATTTAAAAAGTTCTGTTTCTTTTTCGTCAGACCTTGTATAAGCACTTAATTCAGATATATTACTGTAATTTGACGCAGGGGGCTGCAGAAGCAAGAGGCACCTGCGAGCTAAAAAATGGATGATTGACTTAATGTACGTGCCCATAAAACCACTTAAGCCACAATAATCAAATTCACTGAAGACAAATTCTTTAAACGTCCCTATCGACACTGTAAATATGCATGAAATCAGAAGATAACCTGGTCCAGCCCCCATATAAAATTAAAAATTACTAAAAGTGAGAAGGAAGAAGAAAAGAGACAAAAATTTGATTTTTCCCTTTCCAGTATTCAAATTAAGCATCAAGGTAAAGGGATAAAACTTTGTACGAATACTGCCCTTGAAGTATACCAACTTATCACCAAAAATTACACCAAAACTATTCAAGCTCCTAGGTATTAAATAGAAGAGTATCTTGGGTTAAACCTGATATCCCTAATATACTGCCTTCTGATTATCTGGGTGTATAAACAATTGTCCTGAACCCCTATTTAGTCCTTCCTTACTTATTACTGTTTTGTTAGTTAGCAAATATACATAAGCATGTTCCCGGTTATTACACATTTTAAGTCAAAAAATTCTTTCTACCCGTCGCAATAACTACTCTAGTTATATTAATGTATTCAACTGATTTTACATAAAAATAATCATGTTAAATTTTTAGACACGTCTTATAGAAATTGACGATTGTCTTCACTAACATAATTGTAACAAGACTGTCAAACTACGACCATCTGCGAGCTCAAACTTTTTTGTTACTAAGGAACGCTCTTACCAAGTTTCATCAAGACATCTCAACTTTTACCCAAATTGCAGCTTGCATTGATGGACGGACAGACAGACAGTAAAAACTGTCAATTACAAGTACATACAGCAAGATCGATCCTTCGATCATATTAAACTTACATATTTCTTAATTATTTAGTGACGTCTTATCAGAACTTTGTCTTAAATAATCTAAATTTATCATAGACAAGAAATGAAGATTTTTAGAGTACTGGAATTTTTCACAGTCCATTCTTATATGGTTTTAAGTGGAGATCCGTAAATTAATAATTGTAAATAGAATCATTTAATGATAAACACATATTTGTTCAGTGAACTAAAATTATTTGGCAATAAAGTTTTCGATTCCATAATTTATTTGTACCCAGACACCATCCAATACAGAACTTTTGAAACAATTCTCCCAACTTTGTCTAACATTGTGTCTAACTAAGTATTTTTGAGAGTTTTATGCGAAATATTGGTCCAGGATTAAAAACAATAAATGAGTGACAAAAATATTATAATTTTACTTTTATTACACATTTTTTCCTCCGTCTCCGTTTTTGTCAGCTATTGCTGTCATGGCACGTAACGAACTTCGCTTAGACGGCTACAAACGCAAGCGCTCGTCAACGTGTTTGCAAATGCGAAAGCTGGATAAGCCAGTAAGGTTAGAACTTTTTCCCTATGAAAAAAAACCGTGAAAATTTTTGGATATTTTTCGTGTTAACCAAGCGTTTTCTTTAGAAAAACTCGAAACGAGATTTGGTGGTAGAAATACAAATATACATATGTGTGTATGTATTTAATTTCTATGTACTTAATAAAATATATTAATTTAAAATACATTTCATTTCTTACAGAACACAAGGTGTCGAGGTGAGTGGGAATTACTTGTTACAAAAAGAATGCCTGGCTGGGCGATTAGATCAACCGCAACGGACTTTGTAACGAGGTAAATGGGGTGGTTACCTGTTTTCTTAATTTCACTTATTTAATTTAAAATTCTAAGGTTACACACAATAGCACATAGAAACATGCGTACAGAAATCATACATAAAAAGTAAGAAAAAGCTAAGCTCGAGTGCACCCAAACATTTTATATTCTTGCTACTTGCAAGAGTTAAGTCTAAGAAAAGTTGCAAGAGGCTCGGAATCCAAGTAATTATATATACTATATATATATAACTCATACATTTACCGACTTATTCGATACTATTTACTATTTGGAAGTTGGGTGTATTATCGAATAATTACACTAGTCTACAGGCAATATGCAACTGATTGGCTATTGGTGTTTTTATATTAAATTAGGTGTACTTATAATCAATTCATATTTTAAAATTCCGTACCACGTAAGATTTTTAAGAATTTCAAAATTATTTTTTTTTACGTAGTATTAAGTAAATTTTTTGTTCTACTTGCGCCAAATCCATATATACTTTGAGTTTTTGTTAGTTGAGGGTATTTATGACATTTCTCGTATGTCTTATCTCTATTCTTTCTTGTTTATCAATTTGAAACTTGAAGGTAGTTGTATATTTATTGCGATAGCCGTGGAAGGTGAGATTTTTTGATTAAAATGTCTAAAGTACGAAAACGTGGTTGTAATACATCGACTGATTCATTTTGTTATGTTTGTGGCTTGTATACACCTAAATCTTAAGCCAGATTAATAACTAAAGTGACTGAATTAGCATATCTCAAATATTTTGGTTTTCCTATAGTGAATCAAGATCGGAATTGGACACCTCATATTTGTTGCCAGACTTGTATGTCAAACTTAAGCCACTGGCTTAATGGAAATAGATCATCAATGCCCTTTGCTATTCCGATGATCTGGTGTGAGGCGACAAACCATGCTAGCGATTGCTATTTTTGTATGACAAACATATGTGGATTTTCAAAAAAAAATAAGCACAAAATTCAATATCCCGACATATCTTCAGCTAAACGACCCGTTCCTCATGGCGAAAATTTACCAATTCCCGTTTCACCATTGCCACAGGACTTAGATACAAAACTTGGACGTTGTGCTGTTGATGATGATATAGAAGAGAATATTATATCCCGTAAAAGAAGCAAAGAGTCTCCTGTGTATCAGATTTCCGAAGATGAAGAAGAAAAAAAAAAACACATTTGATCGAGCAGCCTGAACTTAATGATTTAGTGCGTGACCTTAATTTATCTAAACAACATGCAGAACTTTTAGCGTCAAGGTTACAGCAGTGGAATTTACTGGCCAAAGGTACAAAGGTCACCGCGTTTAGATACCGTAATGAAGAGTTTGCCTCTTTCTTTACATTACGAGATAAAATTTGCTTTTGTACTGATCCTGCATGTGTTATGGAGAAGTTAGGCTATCAACATAATCCAGAAGAGTGGCGTTTATTCATAGACTCATCTAAGAAAAGTTTAAAAGCCGTTTTGCTACATAATATCAACACAAAATCTTCAATTCCACTTTCCCACGCTGTTGATATGAAGGAAACTTATGAAAGTATGTCATTGATTTTGAATTGCACAAACTACAACACACACAAGTGGCAGATATGTGGTGATCTTAAAGTCATAGGACTACTTCTTGGGCTTCAAGGGGGATTTACTAAATACTGCTGTTTTTTGTGCCTTTGGCACAGTAGAGCAACAGAAACACATTGCAAAATAAAAGATTGGCCGCAAAGAGGTGATTTCGTGCCGGGTGAAGCTAACATCAAGAATATACCTCTAGTTGACCTTCGTAAGGTTTTGCTGCCCCCTTTACACATAAAACTCGGATTGATGAAAAGCTTTGTTAAAGCTTTAGATAAGAATAGCGAAGCTTTCAAATACCTCAAAGCAGTTTTCCCGAAGTTAAGTGACGCCAAGCTAAAAGAAGGAATTTTCCATTGGACCCCAAATCCGAAAAATTCTGAAGGACAAGCAGTTTGAAGAGAAACTAAACCCCGTTCAACGTAAGGCCTGGATATCATTTAGAAGCACTGTCACGGATTTTTTAGGAAACAAAAAGTCTAACACGTATGAGGAACTAATCGTCGAGTTGCTGGAAAACTACCAAAGAATAGGTTGCAGAATGTCACTAAAAATTCATTTTTTACATTCAGATTTGAGTTTTTTTCCACAAAATTTGGGTTCCGTCAGTGATGAACAGGGAGAGAGGTTCCACCAAGATATTTTAACAATGGAACAGAGATATCAAGGCCGCTGGGATACTGCAATGATGGGGGATTATTGCTGGTTCCTAATGAGAGAAAGTAATAGAGAATACAAGAAAAAATCGCCATTTGCAAAAAGGAAATCTACAAAACAGGTTCAATAGTTATATGTAATTATTACACGATATAATAAACGTCTTACATAAAGTAAAAACTTTTTTTATTTTTAAATTTTATCAGTATGTACATTAGTCAATAGGGCATTTTTCAAATATTTCTTCAAAGAGACTTTTTTTTTATGTAACTGGAAAACTGTACGTGATGTTTTTTTTTTACCTTCCAATTCAAACTTAGGAACCTTCAAAGATAATGATGCCCGCATAGCCAAGACAGTTGCAATTTTTCGCTTTTTATTTGTAGACTTGTGTTATTTATTTTTGCCAAGACTAAATATTATTAACATGAGATTCAATAAGGTACCTCACATATCATCACCAATCACCCGAATTTTACATATACATATGTACATATGTTTGTAATATGGGGCTAGGTCAAGTTTTTGCCCAATTTTAAACACAAAGATTCACTGTGAACAGCGAAAAACGCTCTCTCATTTTCATTGACTTAATTCACATGTTGGGAAGTACGGTATTGACCCGGTTCAACCCAATTTTGAAAATTAGACATACCATTGTCAGGAATGGATTATCCCTGAGTTTCAATTTTATATGTCACACATAGACCGATATTTGCGGTAAAAACTCACCTATAGGTACTGGGGTCCAAATATTCGATACTTACTCTAAATGCAATTCGTGCAAAGAATTATGTCGTTATGTGAATTGTTTATTGATGCCTACACTGGAAATTAAAAAACAAGAATAAACGTTTACTTCACAGGTGCATTTCGTTTAGTAACTATGTGTCCAGTTTGTAAGGAAGCTATATGCTATAGTAATCCGATCTGAACAATTTTTTCGGAGATTATGTTATTACCTTAAGCAGTAATCCATGTCAAATTTCGTGAAGATACCACGTGAAATGCGAAAGTTTTCCTTGCAAGCCCTTGATTCCGATCGTTCGGTTTGTATGGCAGCTATATACTATAGTGAGCCGATCTGAACAATATCTTCTGATATTGCATTATTATCTTAGAAAACAACCTGTGTCAACTTTCGTGAATATATGTATGTATCTTGTCAAATGCGAAAGTTTTCCATACAAGCACTTGATTCCGATCGCTCAGTTTGTTTGACAGCTATATGCTATAGTTAACCGATCTGAACAATTTCATCGAAGATTACATTGTTGCTTTAGAAAATAATACATACCAAATTTCGTGAATATATCTTGTTAATTGCAAAAGTTGTCCATACCAGCACCAGATTCCAATCGTTCAGTTTGTATGACAGCTATATGCTAGAGTAAGCCGATCTGAACAATTCTCTCGGAGATTACATTATTGTTTTAGAAAATAATCTGAATCAACTTTTGTGAAGATACATTATCAAATGTGAAAGTTTTCCATACAAGAACTTGATTCCGATCGTTCAGTTTGTATGGCAGTTATGTATATGTTATAGTGGTCCGATATCGGCAGTTCCGACAAATGAGCAGCTTCTTGAAGAGAAAATGACGTTTACAAAATTTCAGAACGATATCTTAAAAACTGACGGACGGACAGACAGACAGACGGACATGGCTAAATCGACTCAGCTCAACATACTGATCATTTATATGTATACTTTATAGGGTCTCCGACGCTTCCTTCTGGACAAACTTAATATACCCTATTCCGGGTATAATAAGATGGATGTTTCCTTTATATAGGAAAATGAGAAGAACTCCACATACAAAGAGTCGTTGAAATCGGTTGGGCGGTAACGTAATTTGCAATATATTATACAATTCATGAATAAAATATGAATATGTTATATCATTACGGTATAGTATATTATATTAATGCGATTTTTTTTTAGAACTCTACCTTCTTGTAGTTTTATAATTTAGAACTCGTTGACACAATTATAAATTGAATATTTAGCCAAAAATAAGATTAAAATAATAACTAGTAAGCACATGTTTCATTCTTTAAATGTGTTTAAAATAATACGCTACACCAGTGGCAAATCTCGGAACGATATTACTTTTGGTGTAAATGCTGCTGTTGCAACTTTGAGTAGTTGGCATGCAAATTGCGTCGATGTCAACAACAATACATACTCGTATAGCGGTTGCCGATGTATGCACACAGCTCTCTTTTTATATTTCATACAGGAACTCGAAAACCAGAAACAAAACTGCGCAGCTCACACACACGATGCTTATGACAAAATCATATATCCTCCGTGTATGGTTATTCACTCATACCTACATACAGTACATATACATATGAGAACTGCAATCGTCGAGTTCTACATTTTTGAATTCTGTTTGCACAAACAATAAAAAATGTGTAAGTCAAGTAGTATATATGGGTGTATAATCCCGCCACTGTAGTAACTTACACGCCATGTGCTTTCGATGTTGTTTTTGCTCTTAATTTTATTGTTATTGTTAGTGTTGCCGTTGTCATGTAAATTATGCCAATTTAGTCTTGTTTTCCATTCAAGTGCTGTTAGCATGTGAAAAACTCTTACATTATACCCCCGACAATATGGTAGCCACTTCCGACTGCGACGATGGCACCACAGTTTGCTTTAACTCTCGAGATTACGAAAACAAACATTTTCGCCATGCAACTTGCTCTCAGTTTGCGCTTGGTTGCGTTAAACCGGCTCCTGGCGTTGCCAGCTCACTGACTTCTTGCATAGATTTAGTAATATGCCTAAATAGCAAAAAGCAATAGTCAGGTGGAATTCAATACGAACGCAGTTTAGCGAAATATTAGACCTGATGATATATTTATATTAGCAAAATGCAACACATACAATAGGCTCTAAATTCTTAATTATTTTTTTATTAGATTAGATTTTAATTTTTTCAAAAAGTAAGCTGGAAAACTCAAGTTCGGAAAGCATATTGAAAAATGTCAGGACCCTAGTTTCATGAATTACGCCAGCAATTTAACGGGTTTCTTAAAGAGCCTTATGAAGTACAAACGAGTACATAACTTGCCTACAGAAATAGTATAATCCAAGTGACGATGATGATATCCGATTTAAATAAAATCAATAACAAGAGATTTTTTTAAAGAATTCGTTGAAAATTTGTTCAATTACTAGACCGACACCGATTTCGTAAGATTATTTAATAGCTCTTTCCCAAATCTCTCGCTACTCGTATAACCGCACCGTACGTTAAGTATAAAAGGAATTTCTATGATTAGCGTTCTTATATTAAAATTAATATACATATCTCCTAAAATATTGTTGCTTGAGCTTTAAATGCTGTTTGCAACCTTTGATGTTACAAAGGCAACACGAATGCTAGACGATCCCATAAAAAACTCATTAAACTGCCATAGAAGTTGAAATGTTCTAAATAGAATTCGAACGGAGCACGTCATAAGAAAAACACAATAATTTTTGCCGAGGGAAAACAGGTGGGGGCAATATTTTATATCAACTGCACTTGGAACAAAGGAACCGGCTAAAAATATATTAAAAAACTAAGGGAAGTAAAATGTTAGTGAATGCACATTGAAAAGTTTCAATTCGTTTATTTCTTTTCGTATTTTCATTTTAGAAACTTTTTGCCAACTTTGCTATTTCACTACCAAGAATTGGAACCGACAAACAGGGAAGTTAGTCAAACTAAAACTAAGCTTTTAAATTTGGCACTGTCGTTGTTGCTATTTTTATACTCTTGCAACTAGTTGGTACAGAGTATTATGGTTTTGTTCATCTAACGGTTGTACGTATCACCTAAATCTCATCGAGATAGATATAGGGTTATATACATATATATAAATGATCAGGGGGAAAGTCTGTCCGCCCGTTCGTCCATTCGTGCAAGCTGTAACTTGAGTAAAAATTGAGATATCTCGATGAGACTCGGTATGTGGGTTTCTTGGTACAAAAAAAATTGTCGAGTTCGTAGGTGGGCGTAATCAGACCACTATGACGCCTACAAAACGCCATTAACCGAAAACCTATAAAGTGCCATAACTAAGCTCCTAATTAAATGATACAACTCATATTTGGCACAGGGGATCGCAGTAGCCAGGGAAACCTGTGAGAAAAAAAATTTCACAAATTGGACTTGGCCAAACCACTAAAGCTACAACAACCAAATTCGCTCAGCACGAATATTACAAGAACTCCTACCTACGGTGAGAAATGTGAAAATGGTCGAAATCGGATGAAATCCCCGTTCACCACTATATAACGGAACCGTTGAAAACTACAAAAAGCGCTTTAAATAATAACTAAATGTGCCAGAAACATAAAAACTAATAAAGCCTAATAGGGATCGTAGTAAAAATTAAACGATGCGCGCGGCACCGCCTACTTTTTGGCGAAAACCCATATCTCGAAACCCGACTTACCTATTTCGATAAAATTAAGTATATATTTTCTTTCATTTTTCTATATCACGATGTGAAAATGGGCGAAATGGGATAATTACCACGCCTACTTCGCGTATAACACAATTATAAATTTCACTTGATTATTTTACTTTCCAGTACACAAATCAAGAAACAATTAATACAACGGGATTAAAGTTTGCACGAATAATGTCTTTAGTGTGTGCCACCTTATCATGAAAATTTTTTTAAATCCAATGAAAACTGTTCAATACCCTAGGTACCGAATATTTGGATACCAATACCTATATTTGACTTTTGATCAAAAATATCCGTCAATGTGTGAGATATGTAATTGAAATTCAGGGGTAATACTACTCTGATACTGGTATGCGTATATGTTGAAAATGGCTTGAATCAGGTCAATACTTCCCTAAGTCCCCATATATGTGGTTTTAGGAAAAATAGATAAAATCAAGTCGATACTACCCCAACTGCCATATACTACTACATATAATGGTTTTCGTTTTTCTAGCAAACTTTATATGTCTTTCAGTATAAGAGTTATATAGTATATAGCATATTTTTATATACAAAATTGCTTGGATTTCGATTCTCAGGTTAACGTTTTACACCTTAAAATATTTCCGTGGCTTTGATTCTTGAAAGTATAAAATATAATATAATAATGAAATGTTCGGTTGAACCCGAACCTAGCCCTTCCTTACTTGTTTTATGTTTTTTTGTAGCAGTCGTGCTTTCGAACTACGCTACACTACCTTCTTCCTCATGTGTTCGTAAAGTCTTTAAGTGCACTTGATTTGGAATTATGGGCAATTTAATATGATTCCGTAGCCTTTTTTCTTATGAAAACTCATTGGAGTTGTTAAGTAATTATATTTATCTACAAACTTATTAATCTATTATCATTATCGTCCAGTGAGTTCTGTAATAGAATTAAAGTTTTATAAATATTGGGTAGATCGGGCACAACAATGATTCGCTCGCTTCCGTTCTGGAAATTTCAAAATTTCGATTTACTCTGATGGGATAATGTCTCTAGCGAAAAAATAGTTATTTATTTAATAAATAATAAGTTGAAATTTTAATAGAAATACGAAAATATTTTTTCGACTACCCAATATTTCGAATAGAAGCAAGAACGCAGTTTTTAACACGACTTTTAAAGTTTAAACCTAATCTAAACATCTGTCAACATGTATTCACAGCTCTATGCTTGTAAATACTATATATCCTACTTCAAATAAAACATTCATGCTCCAGTAACATATGTAGATATTTCGAGAAAATTGAGCTCTCTCTGTTTGGGTAATCAAAATTATTTTAACGATCTTATATTATTCGATGTAATGAGATATATTTATGGTTTTAGACTTATGGAAAAATAACCGACAAAAAATCGTTATGCCTTCAATTCTACTAAAATTATTTTGAACATTTTTTATGCAAGTTTAAAAATTTTTCCAAGTCCAGGCAGAGACAAAAATATTCCGTTGACAAACTCTTCTTTATCAAATGTACCTTACTGGAAATTCAACTGAGTTGTTTTCCCAGTCTGATGCCTTCTTGATCCCCTAAGTATTCGAAGGATTAAAAACCCCCAAAACCATTATGACGTGATAAATAATACAGTGACAAGTGACAAGAAAAAATGTAAAAACCATAGGAAAGCAAAACAAACTTGGCAACGAATGAAGAAAAGGAGTGCAGTGGTGGCAACGAAAGTGTAATAATAATAATAATATTTAAATGAGAACTTTTGCTCTTATAACTTAGTCAAAAGTTATTTTGAATTTCATATAAGGTGAATATGAATGGTCGGAAGATTCCGAATGAGTACCATGAGGTGAGGATCCTTCTCAGAAGCTACACCCACGCCTGACATCCAACGAGCGCGTAAAATTATTTGAAAAAAAAAAAAAAATGGATGCGGAATCTTATAGAACATTTCATTCTTTACTTACGTACATTAAAAACACGTGTACCATCACGCCCTAAACCAAACTCATTGCCCTAATCATGCTCAAGAACTTAGTAAACCAGATATGAATGTAAATATATTCACGCCGTCCTTCTGTAATGACACTTGTTAGTGGGCGATGTTGTACTAAATGTCATCCTCCTTCGAAATTCCGCTTTGACTGTATACCCACTCGCTAAGTTAGCCGTACATCCAAGCATGACACCAGTTCCCAGCAGTGGCGACATATCCTTCCAAAGTGCAAATGCGTTTTTTACAAACTCCTGCTAGACAATTGCTATTTCAATAGCTTGCAATATGTAATGCATCTATGTGAGCTCACAGTACATGTTTATTTATGTATGAATGCCCATAAAAGTACATACATACAGGTACTCGCTCGCATATATGTATCTGCGTTCACCCCCAAAAATTTTTTAATGCAACATTCAACGCAAATTGCTCGGCCATTTATGTATATATGTATACTAGGGGATCCGGCCACGCGTTGCTGTGGTATACATTTTATACTAATCAATACAGTGAAAATTTTATTTGCGAATAAAGGCAAAATGTTTTTGTCGGCATAAGAATCCAAGGGATATACAACCAAAAATTTATAATAAGTACATAGAAGGAAATTTTAACAGATATTGTAATTTTCCTTTAATGGAATGTACAGATAAAAGGATAATATTGTGGAATGAACCAATATTAGAAGCATCTGCAACAGAAACTTTAAAAATGTTATTTTGAGGTGATACAGTACCAGCTAAAGTAAAATATTGTAATGTTTCTGTTATATTGAGAACACCTGTAATTGTTTTCTCGAATCATGATGTTTTTCCACATGATACTGCTTTTAGATCAAGAATGTTTGTATATAAATGGCGACCATGTATTCACCTAAAAACTTTGAAAAAAAAAACCACATCCATTATCATAATATTTTTTATTAAAAAAATATAATATAAAACAATAAAATTATAATATTTGTAAATCTTTTGTTTTATTTAGAACTAGTAATCGGTTTATTCTTGTTCTTCTTCGTCTTGTACAGCAATTTTTCCGTTTTCATCATCAGTTACACCAAAAAGAGTTTGACCATCAGTATAAGCTCTATCATAATTTCCACAAAATAATACTTCTAAAGGCCAGCTGACACTTGTTCCTTTACCAAATGCAGATGAGATATTAAACTTAATTTCAATAGAACATTCGACTTTCCAATAACAGGCACTATTTAAATAAGTAATTGAAGAAGCTGTAGGTTTCAATTGTGGTGTTGCAGCAATTCCAACATGTGATTGCGGTTGAGCTTCATATCCAAAACTTCCATTAATAGGATGATAAGTTCCATAAGACTCAATTGTTCTAGCATAAAAATCATTAATATTATTTATTACAATTAGGGAAGTTACCGTTTTGCTTAAACCAATATCAGAAATTGGACTTTTATTTTCTTTAAAAATTTGCAATGGACTGCTATGTGGTCTTACTTTATTTGAATGAACTTTATATTTATTTCTAGTACATGCAACAAAATGTTCTTTTCCTTTTTTTATAAAACTACTTTTTGATTTATATTCATAATTTGCAATGGGTTTATCAATTGCTTGATTTATTAAAAATTGATGAACTTTTTCATCCATTCTTACACTTCCTTTATTATGAATAATGTAATCATCTACATTATCATTATCATTTCTCTCCATTCCATTCATGAACAAAATATTCATTTATTGGTGTTGGAACACATAATGCATTTGATGGAATATGTTTATAATAGTTTATAATATGAATCATACATTTCTTTTACTTCTAAAGATCTTAAATCTGTAACTTTCATTGGATCTGTTGCTTCTGAATGATACCTAGGATTTCGTCCATAAAATTGTTTATTTAACCCGTCAGCTACTAAACCTACGGGAACATATTCCGATGTTGCTGTACCACTTATGCTTGCTCCAACATCAAATGCTCTTCTTGTTCCAAGTGGAGTTACTTGACATGAAATTTTAACAACTTCAGCCGTTGTTGGCAACATATCAAATTCTGCTTCACTCAAATAAAATGGTACAAAACCTACTGGTATTAACGCAAGAGAAGTAGTAGCTTGATCTATAGTTGCAGACGTTTGAATATTTTCCGTGCTATATCCATAGCTTATCACTATTCTAGTTTTAGAAAAACTTATATTGCCATCTGGGCACGGTCTACTGGGCTCTTTCCATGTGACCCCCTTAGAAGATTATCCATCTCCAGAGGCTCGTGACCTCGCCCCCGTAGTTGGGCCACGCCCGGAACCACTTTGTCGAAAATCAAATTTTGATCGATATCCATATTATTAGTATTAATATCCAAATTAGGACGCTTCTCAATGAAGAGAGAATCTCCGCTACTACTTGAATCGCTTTCACTATCTGGTCTGGGTAGTTTATTGGAACCTCCGTTATTGGCTGCGGCGGTTCTAGCAGCTTGTCCAGCATCGAAATCTCTTTTTAATGTATTATAATAATATCCACCTTCTTTATATTCTTTATATATTTGTTTAGAAACTTCAGCGTTTTTTTTTTAATCTTGATTATCTCTATATCCACCTTTATCTGGTGTATCTTTTATATCAGCCCACGCTTGTGAAAAACGACTTTCTTTTGCGGCATATGTATATTATAATAGTTATGGAAATGTTTTTGTTTTATTTGACATACTTGGATATTGCACTCCAAAAATTGATTCAAATCCATATTTTACAGATATTCCTACTATTCCAGCAATTTCCGCAAGACTACCATTTTTTTATAATCTTCAACGAAATTATGTATCGCTTCTCTATCCGCTGCCCGTATATCTGCTTCAGAAGTAGCTAGTTCATATTCCAAATCATGAACAAGAGCATCAAAATCCATATCATCGACTAGTGGATCTGTTTTATATATTGTATTACCTGATCCCAAATAATTATGTCCCGGACACGTATAACCGTCTCTCTTGATTTTAAGTTTCATACTAAATTTTTCTCAGTGTATGTCCCGCTTGTAAGTAAGTGAATTATTTATATTCAAAGTCACCAGTTATCACCTAACTACGCGTTAGTAAAATCTATAACACCTTTTACGACGACGACGACATGCTGGCTTCAGATTGGCTGACGGGTTTTCCCTCGACAACTATCGGCCGTAGGCTATGATCTGATCATGACAATGACATCCTGTAGCATTTTTTATGTAATTGTGAACTTTCTTATTTTTTGCTTGATGAGATCCCACAAGTGCTCTTTTGGGTTGAGATCAAGAATCTGAGAAGATGTTCGCAGCAGGTTATACAGCAAACAAAATATTTTTTTTTTAAGTTGTATCTACTCTGATCCATAACTGTCTGTTTAAAAATCAGATTTCCTACGCCATTTGCCGCCATACACCCTTACACCATTATGCCGCTTCTTCCATGTTTTAGCGTGACGACTAGATTTTTGTTTAGATGCTTCTCCGTTTTTCTTCCATACGAAAACTTTTCTTGATTCCAAACACACAGAATTTACACTCGCCTGAGAATGTAACGTAATATCAGAAGTCTGTTATCTTTAAGATTAATTTCCAAAGGATAGGCGCTTTTGCCTATAGACTTCTGGAATCATGGGTTTATTACGTGCATCTCTGCTGTGGTAGTCCGGTTTTCTATGAGACGAAATATTTCGAATCCAATTGGGAAAAGCCCTCCTGAAGCTGTCTTGAGTGAGCTGTCAGATCGAGCCTTTGGCAAGATACTTACTTACTTTTTGGATAGTGGAGTAGATTTTTTCAACTAGATCTCCATTTTCTCTATAAGATTTTCATTCTGAGAAATGTTTTTGAATAATTTTCTGCTCACCAACTGAAATATCTTTGCTCTTCTGCTCCATGTTATTATGAAAACAAAAGTATATAATGACATCGTGGAAAAGATTAATACTAAAACAACCTATCGGTGGTCGCACTATCTTGCATTCCACGCAGCACAAAATTGTACGCAAACTTTTGAGTGTTCATTTCTTCGTAGAATTAATTTTAAAATTAAGACTAAGATATAATACGTTGTTGGAAAATTATTTAAGAAATATATTTATAAATGACCGAACAATTCGGGTTGAAAGTTTCATTTTAAGATTGTTAGGGTTGTCCGTAGAGATACATATGCGAGTGAATGAACATATGTTTAAAAAACATATGTTAGAAAATTAAATTTAAAATATATAGAATTAATTTTAGCTCTCATTTCTTATTTCATTCTGTGTTGTTTACAATACATTATTTGGCCACAAATCGTGTAAATGTTCAACATTTTATATATTTCTGTACATATATACCCATGGGTTGAAAAAATAATTGGTTTTATTTCATGGTATCTTTTTAATCATAATAATAAGTTAATCCAAATGACAACCCAAATAACATAAAATCGCTAGTGGCCGGGCAACACGTTTTTTATTCTTTATTACTCTTCGCAAGCTTTTTTTCTTTTTTTTTCCTTTTAATTTTTGGAATTCGTTGCATAATTGTAATTGCGATCAGTTTCAAATGAGTATTTCCAATATTTTCAGAAATATGAATTTTATTTTATATCTTTTATATGTAAGACTATGTGTAGATGAAAATTCTTTTAGGTCTCTCTGAAACAGGTATTTGAAGGAGAGAGAACGACGAGGAAAGACGAAGGGCATGCTTTGTTTTCTTGTTCGAACTGTTAAATAGCTCTCGGTTTCAAATGAAAATTTACATTATGCTCAGAAATTTGGTTTTATTATCTATATTTAGTATATATAAATATGTATGTAAATATGCAAAATATAATATAAATACTTTAGAAAATGGTAAATAAGAATAAGAATTAGCTAGTGAAAAATATTTTTTTGCACCGCGTACATGAAGCTTACAAGAATTGGAGAATGTGATGCGAAGAAAATGCAGAAAATTGTTCTACTAAAGCTGCCGCACTGGTTTCGTTCGTGGTTTCCAATAGGGATGGTATGATTTCTAAGTGTCGTTTCGGCCATTTTTAATATGTCAAGATCTGTAATTTTTTTTCTTTGTATTCAATAAGTTTTAAAATTTTGTAATGGAAGGATATACGCAAAACAACGTTTACAAATTATTCAATTTTTTTATCGAAATAATCGTTCTCCAAATGCAACTTTTCGTGGGCTTTCGGCATTTAATTGTAATAATAATGGTGCGTTAAATAAACAAAACAGTCGAAGCCGGTGTGAAGAAAATCTATAAGTTATTCATTAACAACCATTACCTTCACCTAAATTGACAGTTTGAAGTAGTTTTTGGTCTGGTGGAATTATCGGTCCGCACTTCTTTCGAAATGAAGTTGGTGACCCCGTTACTGTCAATGGGGAGAGGTATAGATCGGTGATAAACAACTTTTTTAATGACCGCAAATAGAAAAGGTTGATCCTGACAACATCTGGTTCCAACAAGACGGGCTACGTCCCACATAGCTCATGCAACAATCGAATTATTGCGAGAAAAGTTTCGAGATACGATTACTTCAAGAAAATTTAATAGCCTCCAAGGAGTTGTGATTTAACACCATTAGACTATCTATAAACCAGACTCTCCTCAAGCCTTAGAAGTCAATATTGAATGTGATCACTCAGAACGTTTTGTCATTTAATTGTGAATTGTTTTATTTGCAGGGAATTAAAAAATTCATCTCGGCCAAAAAATGGAATTATCTCGTGAACATTTTCGACGTGGATTATCACGACAAGAGTGCATCGATGAACTAAAATCTTTGTACGGCTATGAAGCACCATCCTATAGCACTGTGAAAAACTGGTACAACGAATTCAATCGTGGCCGACGCTCGCTCAAAGACGAATTCCGTGAAGGTCGTCCAAAAACAGCCGTTGTGCCAGAAAACATACCTTCAGATAGAGGCATGCCTATGCATTTCTCCCACTAGCATGCATTCGATATTGCATGAACACCTGGCCGTAAAAAAGGTTTGTTCTCGTTGGATCCCGCACAATTTGACAATCGCTCAAACAAAGGCTCGTGTGGATTGGTGTAAAAAACAGCAATCGACAAAAAAAAAAAAACATTTTCGTGTATAAATATGCCTATTTACATTATTAGGCCAGAAATATATATAGCAACCTAAGCAAAAAAGTACTCGAAAACCAGTTCGTTCTTTCAAAAAAAGTCGTGGAGGCCATTTGAATGATGTTATATTCAGAACTTAATTGTATCAACTGCACTTTACTTTAAATAAAAAACATTTGAGTTTGCTTAACAATTACTATGTGTGTTTTCTGTTTTGTTTTTTTTTCTTTAGGAATACATATCACTCTTATTGTTATAGTAGTTTTATTTGGTTGTAAATCTGGCAAGTCAAAAAACGAAGATGATGCAGAACTTATTTAAATTGTGTGTTAATAAAGCATTGCTTTCTGGAGAAAATACTGTTGAATATGGGCTCAGGGAAATCCACCGTTGAAAAAATATTTGCTAAGCTGGAAACAGGCGGAATGAGCACCGAGGACAATGA
The DNA here is from genome assembly GCF_024586455.1 of Bactrocera neohumeralis. Classification (NCBI taxonomy): domain Eukaryota; kingdom Metazoa; phylum Arthropoda; class Insecta; order Diptera; family Tephritidae; genus Bactrocera; species Bactrocera neohumeralis. The sequence goes on from NC_065921.1 coordinate 49,895,109, forward strand.
CGCTCTAAAGAGGCGAAAGCTCTGTGCAAAGTGGGTGCCTCGCAAGTTCATAATCCAACAAAAACAACGAATAACTGATTCTGAGAAGTGTTTGAGTGCTCTTTAATCGTAATAAAACAGAATTTTTTCGTCAGTGTGTGACAATAGAAACATAGCTCCAACAATTCCCACTGGAGTCCAATCGACAATCATTCTAGTGGACTACACATGATGAACCGGCTTTCAAGCGTGGAAAGAAGAAAACGTCGGCTGGAAAGGTTATGACATCAGTCTTTCGTGAGGCACGTCAACGACTGGTTGCTGAGCCAGTTATAATCTATTCCACTGCGTATTTGGTTACAGATATTTTCTACTATTCCAAATACATAGCAATTGTATTATTTTTGAGGAAGCATCTGTTTAAAATTGTACACATATATTCAAATGATTTCTACAAACATGAATTTTGAACAAATGCTTATTATTTGAAATATAATTTTTGTATTTATGAGTTGCATTTAATTTTTTGTCCTTACCCTGGTTCTAAGCTACTTCCTCATCAATTTTCAGCCGGTTTAGCCGGTGTAACTAAAAACAAATTTTTTAAATCTTTTATATATATAGGATGTGAGGTTTTTTTTGTTGTTTTTATTATTGTTTTTTTTTTCTGAAGAAATGAGATTATCAAATTTTGAAAAATGCTTATTATTTGAAATATAATTTTGGTATTTATGAGTTGTATTAAATTTTGACATAAAGAGACAAAGGGTATCCTATGTCCTTACCCTGGTTCTAAGCTATTTCCCCGCCAATTTTTAGCCAAATCGGTTCAGCCGTTCTCAAGTTATAAATGGTGTAACTAACAACAACTTTCTTTTATATATAGATGTGATTTTAGAAAGAAAAAACAATAAAATTATATTAAAAGTTCTTTAAAAAATGAACACATCTTTGCAACCCATCCATGTATATGCCTAGGGCGAAAGAATTTAAGGGAACATTTTTACAAACTTTCGTTACATATTGTGTTTATATTGTTTATTAAAAAACTAATAAATAAAATTACCTCATTTTTTTTATTATATATAATACCGGGGTTTTCAATAAGATCACTACAAAAGTTAAATAAAACCAAAATGGTTTGGAATATAAATGAAATTCTTTATTCTTGTGATAGTACATTCAATGCCATTATTTATGGAACTGGCCATCATGGCCATGCTTGCAGAAGACCAGACTCTGAACCCAATTTTCGACGGTTTTTAAGCATAAATTGGCCTATAATGCAGCAATTTCATGTTCGATATTCGTACGAAGTTCATCACTCGTCACTGGCTTGTTGGTATACATAGATCATTGACTTGACGTAGCCCCATAGGAAATAGTCTAACGATGTCAAATCACACGACCGAAGCGGCAATTGACAGGGCCATATCGTGAGATAAGACGTTCAACAAGCTTGGTTTTCAATAAATAGATTGTGACATTCGCTGTGTAGCTTGTGGCGCCGTCCTGTTAGAACCACATATTGTTCAAGTCCATAGCATCCAATCCGGGCCAAAAATATTCGTTATCATTGAGCGGAGCGATTCCCATTCAGTGCGGGTCTTGATCATCACGGAAGAAGTACCAAACCGTATTTTTTTCGGGATACTATGGTGACCCATGGAGAACGCGTGGATTGCTGCCTGACCAATGACGCTTTTTTTCTTATTGACGAAACCATTCAGCCATAAATGAAATGAGCCCCATCGCTAAAGATGCTCCCAATTCTCGGACATAAGACGATTCTGATGGTCAAACGGCATTAATTTGATCTTGTAAGAATGTAGGCCAAGATCTTTGTTACAACGACGCCACAAAGATGCCCAACGCTTGAGAACGACGTGTGAGAGACTCATTTGGTTCTTCCCCTATTGAGCACCAGCTATATTCTCGACACTACGGGCACGGGAACTTTTTGTACTGTGCCTGTGGAATAAAATTTTTCTACTAAATAGACGCTCAATTGTTGATCTGACAGGATGATTCTGATGACCATAAAGTGGACGTGGCGCTCTTAAAGTTAAGGCCCCTGACTCCGAATTTCGGTAGTAAATTTTGATAATTTTGGCTCATTGTTGGATCATATATTATAATATAGATATATATATATACATATATTATATTATATTATATTATAATACTTTTTTAAAATAATTATAGCCCTTTTTACGGTTTTCGACCCAACTTTGGTCGAAGTTTTGAAATTCGGTAGGATTGATATCGTCAAAAAAAAAAATTCGGTTGATGTGTTGTCAACTTTCAACGATTTCGTGGTATTAAAGTTTTCAACTCTGTGTCAGTGATTGACTAGAGTTCCAAAAAACAGTAATACCAAGCGATTATAATTTAACATTACTGCCTTTCTTCTTCCTTATTGGCGTAGACACCGCTTATAGCCGAGTTTACAACAGCGTGCCAGTCGTTATTCTTTTTCGCTGTTTGGCGCCGATTGGAGGTTCCAAATGTAGCGAGGTCTTTCTACACCTGGTCTTTCCAACTCTTCTCTTTCTCTACTTCCCCGTCGCTTATCACCTTTCCATTGACTGCGGTATTCGCCGATGCCAATGCGCAAAGGACCATAAATCTTCCGCAGAACCTTCCTCTCGAAATCTCGTAACAACTCGACTCATCAGATGTTGTCATCGTCTATGCGTCTGAAACATCAGCAGCACGGATATGATGAGTGACTTGTAGAGTTTTGTCTTTGCTCATCAAGACAAACTTTACTTCTCAATTGCCTATTCAGAATGGTTGCATTTCGAGGCTGACATTATTGTTGGTATTAACACTGGTTCCAAGCAAAATTATCTACGACCTCGAAGTTATGACGTGCGAGTCAAGTCTCGAGTGCGACGACTGTTTGTTTGATGATAGGGAATATTTCGTCTTGTCGTCGTTCACAACCAGACCCATACGCATCGCTTCCTTATCAAGTCAGGAGAAAACAGAACTAACAGCGCGGTTGTTGAGGCCAATGATGTCAATATTATCAATATTATATAAAACGGAATAAATATATATGTAGTTTAAAAAAACTAAAAAAACACGCTTTTAAAGCATATCAAACTAAAAAGTAAAAAATAGTTCTTTGTATAAACTAATAATAGTAATGAAGGAAAAATTCCTGCAAAAAAGGCGTCGCGTTGAAGTGTGTGAAACGATGCTTTCCGGCTACCAGGGTGTCATGAAACGCATTATAACTGGCGATGAGACTTGGATCTATGCTTACGACCCCGAAACAACCGATCAATCGAGCGAATATCGTGCCAAAAGAGAGCCGAGACCAATCGCGCCAAAGTCGCTCAAAAATCAAGGTCATGTTGACTGTTTTCTTCGATTATCGTGGTGTTGTGCACTATGAATTCCTTCCAACCGGTCAAACAGTCAACAAGGTATATTATTTGAACGTTATGCGTCGTTTGCGTAACGCTATCCGCCTAAAAAGGCCGGAATTGTGGAAAGACAATTCTTGGTTTTTACACTTTAGGGGTATTGAAAAATAACAGTTATACCTAAAGTTTTTGAAGCTATCATTGCAGACCATATAACCCTTTCGATGTCTCCGTCGATTTCTTCTTCTCAGCATGGACTTCCTAATGGCAAATCTACTCAAACAAATTTACTTGAATTTGTAAACCATGCATCATAGGTTTCTAGGTAACACAAGCGCATGGGTTTTTTATACACTTCCTTTGCCAAAGCTTCCAACCAAGATTTTCTTATACCATAATAATAGAACAAAACGGGTTATACTTGAAGATACTCTTTCAGAATCAATTAAAGTCTCTTCAGGAGTTCGGCAAGGTATCTTGGCCCGATCTCTAATATAATTCTCAAAAATGTTATTAACTTTAATGAAAGGTGTCTGTTCCAAACAGCTTCAACGGGGCATCTCGACAGGGAAATATTTATTGATATTGCCATTGCCAAATCTGTATTTGGGCATTTGTTATCATATTTAACATAATCATTTGCGAAAAGGCGTCGGTTATGTAGGTTCGGGCTGATGTAGCGTATGTTTTGAGCTCTTGAACTGTATATAGTTTTATATGGATGAAAAAAATTTATACGGAAAATAAAAAAAAGGAGAAATATACTTTTTTCTACAAATGTATTTCTTGTAATAAAAATTGTATATCTTCGGACTATGATAATGATGCCATAAATTTATATACCAATTAAAATAATAAATTTGATATGAGCAATGATATTTTCATTTATGCTTGTATAAGTTTATTAAATTTAAGACTTCGCTCATTCGCCAATCCATTTTGTATAATTTTTCCGCAAATTAACAATATTAAGCTAAATATTAATTTTTTGGAAAAATGTATTAATTATTTTGAAAATGTACTTTATTTTTATAATTTAACAAAACTATCTTAATACCCGCTCTACTAAATTCAATATTACCGAAATGAAACTGCCGTCGGTATATGTGTAAATAGGATGTGTTGCCTCTTCGAAATTTTCATAGAAATGAAAACTGCGCTGTCAATCTGCTGAAGTGACAGCTTATTTCTTTCAATATATGGCATACTAATTAGTATTCCATATATTGTATTCCATAAGCAATATGGAGTCTTCACAGGCAATAGGCACGACAGTACAGTATTATTAATTGCCTTTTTTTACGGCACTTTAAAAATTACCTGAAATTCATGCTTCTAGACCAGAATATCCCCTTAACTTTGTTGATTTGGAGTTACTATGGACCCTAGTTTTAATTAATATTGATGCCGTGGTCTTGAATGCAAAAGGTGTTCTGAGTTTAGTAAAACGTTGGACTAAAGAGTTTAGAGATCCGTATGGATTGCAACTTTGATTAGACCTACTATATATTGGAAGATGGATCTATGGTATGGAACCCTAGTTACCAAATTCATTCTGGCAATTTAGCGTCTGTTCAAAAACAATTTTTGTTTTTCACCTTAGGGTTCTAGATAGCTTATAGGCTTGTCGTCATATTATTAGTATAAATCATGAATGTATCTGTTGTAGTTCTCATCGTTTAAACCCTTACTGTATATAAATCTTGTAGATAAAATTTTGAACTACGCTAACCATTCCGTCGCTCATGTCATGATTTTAATTTTCATTTCTTCACATTTAATTTATCTGACACACTTTTCGAAATTAAATACACCATATTGGTTTCTCTTAATAAATAAAATAGTAAAAACTAATTATAACGTTTTTTAAATGGGTTATTATATTATAAATACATATGTATATACGTACTAGTAGATCCTGCCACGCGTTGTTCTGGTATACATTTCACATATATGTATACATATTTATCATATCATATTTACTAGGCCTTTCTCTCCGCTTAATAGATTGTACTTAATAAACATCAAGAATGTGCATGGTTAATGGAGATGTCCGCTTAATAGAGTGTCCATTTAATAGAGTTTTTACTGTACTTTTTGTTTATGAATTGTTTTTACTATCCTATCTTCTAAGTTGGTTCAAACCAGATACAGTGTGCTAAATTTTACTAAAATTGGTTCAGTAGTTTAGGAGTCCATCGCCGACAAACAACGTGACACGTAATTTTTATATTATATAAAGATAAATCTGACTATGTGTGTATTGCTTATGTGAAACATTCTGGATAACTACCAACAGAAAGGAAACGGAGACTTCGTGGCAATGTCTCTTCATCTAAATAATAAAAATTTTTCATTTTTTAAAGAAAATATCGTATGAATCTATAACAAACCTTATTTAAAGCCATTTGAATATTAGTAAAACTTTGGCTTACTTATTCGCAACACATTAGTTTTGGCCTAAAAAATTTTTGTCATCAAAATATAGATGAAAATTAATGTTAATTGAAAACCGTAATAAGGGTAAATGTTATTTTTAAAAAGTTATAAATTTTGTTGTTATGGTAAAATACGCTGAGAAAGGGCGCATAATTTGGCATTTACCTGGGTAATTTGTTCGTGCTCTGGCAACGCACTTTGTGTTCTAGTGCGTGAAATAATTATATGTATGTTTGTTGATTTTAGTGAAATTTGGGTTTTGCTGCTGGGTATTTTTGTAGCGACCTTACTTAAAATAACGGTATGACCAGTTTGTAAAAAAAGTTAAATGTAAATACTATTGGTGTGAATTTTTTTTAATTTTTGGTCCAATTTTAAATAGAAATAAATACATGGAACAGTTCATTGTTGGATTATTATTTAGATTAAAGAAGATAAATATTCGCATAAATAAATTTAACGCCTGTCTCAAATAAATTTTTATGCAGTAATGTAAGAATACGATTAAAAACTTTTAAAGGATCACAAGCACTATGATTAAAGAACTCGCACAGGTCAAACACTTTTAATAAAAGAAAAGGAAATTTGGCAGATCAGGCATTTCGTGGTTGGTAAGAAAGTAAGCACCCCTCAAATTCGATGTCTAATGTATCTTCCAGCTAATACTCGACGCGTCCAACAAATCCTGAAAGCAGAAGACACGACTCGACATAAAAAGTTAAGTGCTAACCCTAGACTTTTATAAAGGGCCTAATTGGTGCGACTTCAATATGCTAAAAACTACGGGTGGCAATCCGTCAAATTTAGTGACGAGAAAAAGTTTAATTTAGAAGGGAACGGCGGTTTTCAGTATTACTATCGGGATATTCGTCGCGAGAAAGAAATCCGATTCGCTAGAAACTTTCAATGAGGATCGCTAATGATATGGACCGTATTTGGACATCATAAAAATACGCCAGTTCGTATTATGCCCCACACATTAAACTTAGAATAAATATAGTTAATACAAGTAAGGAAGAACAAGATTCGGATATAACCGAACATTTCACACTCTTGCAAGAATTAAAACCGAAGTAGTACATTCAGGTACAGGCTTGTTAGTTATATGGGGTTTAGGGCGAGTTTTATTCTTTCTAATCACAAAGGTGCATCGTTGTAAGAAAAACACTCTCTCTGAATTTTATTAAGATAACTCAGAGATTGGCCATTTCACATTGTCGGTAGAAGTTCTTACAATATTTACGTTAAGTGTATTTGGTTGTTGTAGCTTTACTCCTTTTGAGAGCGGGCCCACTTTTTCAAAATTTTTGTCCACAGATGTCTCTTTCTATTGCGATCCCCCGTGCCAAATTAAAGTTTTATATAATATCTTAAATTAGTGTTAAGTTATGACACTTTATACTATACTTTTGGTTAATGAAGTTTTGTGGGTATGTGGTCCGATTACGTCCATCTTCGAACTCGTTCTCTCTCTTTTGCCAAGGAAACCGTGCACCAAGTTTCATTACGATATTTAAATTTTTTCTTAAGCTACAGCTTATACAGGCAGACATACGAACGGACAAACAATCGCTTGGAATTCGACTGGTCTCATCATCCTGGTCATTTACCTGTATGTACACAACCCAATATCTACCTCTATTAGTTTGAGGTGATTCAAACAACCATTAGGTGAACAAAACCTTCCTCTAGAATAAAGACGATTTATTTTCTTGGCTCGGTTTATCCTGATGAATAAATTTTTATTTATTGGTGTGCTCATATGAACATATACGTATGTATATGTATGTGTGAATCCATATTTAAAATGATCTATGTATGTATGTAAGTATATACTTGTAGACCCTTCATGTCGCTTAGTGACAGACATTTCATACTCAAAATTGACATTTTCAATTTATTATTCAGCATATCTAGATTAATAGCAATAACATGAAATCAATTATACTATAAAATGTAAACAAATCTTATTTCGGGTCACCACCAAACAATTTATGCATTTACATACACATTTATATGTGTATATTAGGGTGGCCCAAAAAAACTAACTTCAAAAATTCACCCTGGGCACCCCTCCATTTTTTTAGAATGGGGTTCAATATACTTCTGTAATTTTTTCTGATTTTTTGATGGATGGGAAAAGGGTGCTCAAAGAACGCTAAGTTTCACGATTGATAACAAAAAGTCGAAAAAATAAAAAAAAACTTATTTTAATAATTATTTTTGTTTCTTTGTTGCAGGTGTTTCAAATATCTAAAACAGATGCTGAAAAATATCATCAATAAGATCTAGATTGACAAAACTTAATATTATTACGAAATAATTCTCATAATAGTACCCAAAGTGATACCTGTTTTAAATTTCATCAATAACTTATGAAAAACCATGGCGTCCAATTCTCCTGCAACAAGGCAGTGTGACCGTGTTTTCCTTTTGGGTATTACAGATGTGGAATCTCTATTAAGACTAAATCAACTACCTACTAATAGGCAAGTGCTTTTGCGTTTTCACTGGCACTTGCATAAATTTAATTTAGTGCGTAGTGCAAGTCATATGACAGTTGAGGAGGTAACTCAGTTATGGGAAAGAGCTATCATACCAACAAGATTAATTAAACACTGCGTTGATAAGATTGAGAAACTCCATTCAAAGTGGTTGTTGCTAAAAAAAAAAATAAATCTGGTAATTCAAAACATCAAAAATCTCGTGAAGATGAATTTACAACTGAGCTTGACTCTTTATTTGATATAGCTCATGCAGATGCTTCAAATTTGATAAAGATTGAAGAAGACCGTAAATTTCTAGCAGATCAGCGAGACCAGCGAAAAAATGGCTATGACTTAAGTTGAGAAAAGCTTAGCCAAAAAGCAGGAAAGAACTTTACAGAGATTTAACGAAGATGAAGAGAGAAGACGAAAAGCCCAGCTCTTAGAAACAACACCTAGTACCTCCAAAGAGACATCTTTAATGTATGAGCCTTATTTCGAAATTGGACTCTCTAGTGACACTTCCTGTTCCTCTGAAGATGAAGAATATCCAGTTTCAACTTTTGTAAAGGAGAGCTCCCGGTACCTGATCACTGACCATCATGCTAATGAGCCGAGCAGTGACAAACCTGTGAAGGCTGCTAGCCAAAACTTGTTTTCTAAGCATGTGATAAGCTCTTTAGACCGCAATAAAGTGTCTGATAGAGAAGCCTTGAGGTTGATGGTCCCAATCGCAGCAGCACTGGGCCAAGACCCTAGATCGTTGCCATTATCACGCAGCACTATTCAACGCCAAAGAAAACAAGAGCGAAAATCTATAATTGAGGAAATAAAGCAATCTGTTTCTTTTGATGATCCAGTTATAGTTCATTGGGATGGTAAGATTCATCCCGATATTTTGAGCAATGAAAAAGTAGATCGTTTGCCAGTATTAGTTTCTGCAGACGGTAAGGAAAAATTGCTTGGAGTACCAAAACTTGTAAGTGGCACTGGCCATAACTCGGCTAATGCAGTATATACGCACTAACAGAATGGCATTTGGAGAAAAATATAGTCGGCATGTGTTTTGACACTACAGCCGTCAATACAGGGTTGAAAAATGGAGCTTGTGTTTTGCTGGAACATAAAACTGGCAAAGATCTATTATGACTAGCATGCAGGCATCATATTTTAGAGATTGTTCTCAGTAAGGTATTTACTCTTTGTTTTGGACCATCCAGCTCTCCTGACATTCCCTTGTTTAAAAGGTTTCAGGCAGCATGGCCATCAATTCACTTAAATAACTTTAAACTATTGGAAAAAGCTACTGGCAATGACTATTTAAATGTTAATGCAGTAAATTCTTTATTAGATATCTTACTGACGGAAACCCAATCCAGAGACGATTACATGGAGTTAATAGAGCTATCACTACTAGGCCTGGGTCATTCTCTAGATAACGTTCATTGGAGAGCGCCGGGTGCCTTACACCGTGCTCGCTGGATGGCAAAGCTCTTATACGCCATCAAAATCTTCTTGTTTCGTGAGGAAGATGTTTTTGAAACTACACAAAGGGAAAAATCACAGCTAGAACGCTTTGTGAAATTTGGAATGCTTGTAGATATATGTGAAATATTGGTTTGAGGCTCCAATGGCTGCAAATGCTCCTTGGTCAAACCTTTCTCTATGGAAAGACATGACCACTTATGAAGCTATTGATCCACAAATAAGTGAAGTGGTTAAAAATGCTATAAAATCCCATCTTTGGTACCTCTCGGATGAATTAGTTGGGTTGAGTTTGTTCTCAGATAAAGTAACAAATAATGCAAAAACAATAGGTGTGAACCTACTGACCGAAAAGTAAGAGGTGATTCGTCACTTTTAAGTGACCAAGCCGAATTGGCCGATTTTGCCAATCAAAGATCTTTGCAGGTGTTTGAAAAGTTAAAGATAAATTAAACGTTTTTAAACACAGATCCAAATGAATGGAACATCAATCAGCATTACATTGGAGGGAAACAAATCGTAAGAAACCTGAAAGTTGTTAATGATATTGCTGAGCGTGGAGTCAAACTGTTTGAAGACTTCAATAAGCTTCTAACAAATGATGAAGAAGAGAAGCAGTTGTTCCTACAAGTGGTAGAAGCTAATAGAAAGTGGGTTCCGACAAAAACGACAAAGAGAGCAGTTGTTAAAAGCTTGGGGTCGGCAACTTCAAAGAAATAAGCCATGTTTTTTTTTATCCCTCTTTATTATTATATAAGATTGCGTTATTTATTAACATTATTCTATATTAAAATAAATGAATTTATTACTTTCTACGTAGTTGTAATTATTTAAAAAAAATTCCCAAAATTGCGGATTTTTTTCATTTTTTTCTTAATGTTATATGTCATTGAGCACCCTCTTCCCGTTGGAATATTAAATTGAAACTTTCCCAGAATATTTGTTTCGGCGATAGCAAAAAATTTGGGGGGTGCCCCGATCTGTAAACCCGATTTAGTTTTTCGCCTATATAATATGGGCCACCCTAGTGTATATGTATATCTCTTCCTTAAATTTACTTACATTCTTCTTCGAACTCGACCGATCAATTGTAGTAGGTATTATATCTGTATTACTAAATACTATACCTACATTGCATATTTGGTCAGTTGGTTGGTGAATGCAAAGTAATCGAATTCTAGGCGATTCAGAAGGGTTGATTATGTGAAAATCGGCATGTGCCGGAAATGCATGTTCAGGTTATTGACAAATAAGGAATTGCATTTTAAAAAGTGCTAATTATGAATTTATATAATTTTTATATTACAAGTATATTAAAGGGTTTTACTATAACATCCCCACCGTTAGATGATATGATAGACGAAATATGCAATAAGGATAGTTTTTTATTTGTTTTGTATATACTTGTAGTAAATATTGCTAACATTATACGAACAATTAATATGTTTATGCTTACATTTATGGCGGTTGATTTCTTATTCTGATATTGTATTTCTTGAATATTTTTTGTTCTGTTCTAAACATAATTATTCCAATTTTAAATTAGGAGAATTATCTGATTTTTTCTTAAGGGGTTAGGGGTAGTCAGAGGCACGAAAAAATGACATTTTGCAGTATTTTTTTTTGCCATTAAATCGTGTTATTTTACAAAAGTAGTCATATGGTCACGAGAATTTCAAAAAAAAAAACAAAATTTAATTTCCAAAGTTATAGTTGTTTGTGTTGACCCTGTTCCAAAAAAAGGTACTTGCGGTGACAACCATAAGTCCTTGGAGATTCATCTAGAATCAATCGGACAAAAAAAATTAGTTTTATTAATAGATAATCCTGGTCCTGGTCGAAGGATTTTTTATTTTTTCAAAAATTAACAAAATGGCGGCCTCAGGAAATTTTTTTCTAAATTTTTGGAAAAAAATCAACAGTTAATTGTTCTTAAAAAATCGAAATTTTTGAAAAAACGAAAATCCTTCGATCAGGCCCGAGTTTATTATGTATTCTAAAAGCTGTATAAATTTCATTAAAATCTACTTAGCGGTTTTCGAGTTACAGTTGTCGCCAGTTCAAAAAACATAGTTTTGAGAAAAACGCGTTTAAAGTTTCACACTAGCGCTTTGAAGTGCCCGAAAAAACATAGTTTTTTTAAATTTTGTTACAATTATGTTCAAATTTTAAATAGCCATTTTTAAATATTAGTGTCTTCTTCTTCTTTACTGTCGTTTCTTCATTTCGCAACGTGGCGCCAATTGGAAATGCCAAGCGAAGCCAGGTAATTCTTCACCTGGTCCTTCCAATGAAGTGGACGTCTTCCTCTTCCACTGCTTCCCCTTTCAGAGCTGGAGTGTTCTCGTCCATACGTACGACATGACCTAGCCAGCGGACCCGCTGTCTCTTGATTCGCTCAACTATGTCAATGTCGTCGCATAACTTTTCTGTCATCGGCCATAGCAGGAAAGGAATAATGAGTGACTTATAGAGTTTGGTTTTTGTTCGTCCAGAGGGGATTTTTCTTCTCAATTGCCTACTCAATCCAAAGTAGCAGTAGTGCAAAGTAGTGGAGTCGCCTTGTCTGAAACCTCGTTTCGTACCGAACGGCTCGGAGCTTTTGGTATTGCTCATCGTCAGTTTACACAGCCGTATTAGTTTTGCGGGGATACCAAAGTCAGACATCGCGGCACAAAGGCAGCTCCTTTTCGTGCTGCCGAAAGCAGCTTTGAAATCGATGAAGAGGTGGTGTGTGTCGATTCTCCTTTCACGGGTCTTTTCCAAGATTTGGCGCATAGTGAATATCTGGTCGGTTGTTGATTTGCCAGGTCTAAAGCCACACTGATAAGGTACAATCAAATTGTTGACGGTGGGCTTTAATCTTTCACACAATATGCTCGATAGAACCTTGTATGCGATGTTGAGGAGGCTTATCTCACGGGAATTGGCGCAGATTGTGCATACTTAAATTCCAATCGTTTGGCATGCTTCCGTCCGACTATATTTTACAAAGCTAATGCATGCTCTTTGCCGCCGTGTTTAAATAATTGGCCGGCAACCCATCGGCCCGCGCTGCTTTGTTGCTCTTCAGACGGGCAATTCCTATTCGAACTTCTTCATGGTCGGGCAACGAAACGTCTGATCCATCTTCATCGATTGAGGAATCGGGTTCGCCTTCTCCTGGCGTTGTACTTTCACTGCCATACAGCAAACTGGAGAAGTGTTCCCTCCATAATTTAAGTATGCTCTGGGTATCGGTGACTAGATCACCTTTTGGGGTTCTACAAGAGTATGCTCCGGTCTTGAAACCTTCTGTTCGTTGCCGCATCTTTTCGTAGAATTTTCGAGCATTACCCCTATCGGCCAGCTTGTCAAGCTGCATCACGCATTTTAGCTTCTCTATTTTTCTGTCTATCCCCTCCCGCACGCATTGTGGTCGATCGTTGCGTGGTAGGCAGTCTGTTTTCTCTCCACTGCGGCACGGCCTCCTCATCGTACCAACTGTTCTTTCGCTTTTTCCTAAAACCAATGGTTTCGTTTACGGCTGAGAGGGCAGGGGCAGAAGTGCAAGTCGAGTAGAAAATCGTTCGGCTGTCTGTTGTGATTGCAGCTTCTCGACGTCGAATCTTCCTTGTGTTTGTTGTCGTGCATTTTTTGCTGCACAGAGAATGATGTGAATCTTGGCTGCAACAAGGTAGTGGTCCGAGTCGATGTTAGGACTTCGGAGCGTACGCACGTCTAAAACACTGAAGACGTGTCTTCCGTCTATCATGACATGATCGATCTGGTTGGTGGTTTTTCGATTCGGAGACAGCCAGATAGCTTGATGAATTTTTCTATGCTGGAATCTGGTATTACAAATAACCATATTTCGGGCCGTGGCGAAGTCGATCAGCCTCAACCCATTTCTGGTGGAGGCTGAATTTATTAGTATACCAGGAAGAATTTCAACCGCTGTTGATTCTTCCAGCGTTTGCGTATCGCAGTATGCTTCCTCGTAATTTAAAATATTTGAAAAACCTTTACTATATTCTTTAATTAAATGTTTCTTTCGATTGTCTTTAATGTTAACATTTAAAATATAATTTTTGGAATCTACTAATATTTCGTAAGTGTTTAGTATAATTGATTTATTCTTTACATTGGGGATTGGTTCAAATGTAATTTTAGATAGTATTTCTTTTGAACATTTGTGGAATCTGAAGAATTATTATAATATTATTGTCCTGAAAGGCGACGATTATTTTAATATTTCTGTAGCTGTCAAAGTCATCCACTAAGTCAAGTTCTGTGTTTATTAAAATGTTCGTTAGAATTATTCCTAGCATGCTAGAGAATATTATTTATCCAACGTCGTCGATATGGTCAATTTAAAGTGAGATGTCATTGTTTATTTGGTAAATTTGTTATATAAATGCTATTTCGTCCTCTATTGATGCTATTTTGTTTTGCATAGAAATTCGTTTCAATATACACAGGTATGACTGTGAGAAATATATTTATCTTGATTTTTTTATTTTGTTTCACATGTGTTTATAATATTTTAATCCAGTCTAGTGTCCTTTAAATATTCTGCATCGATTATACTAGCATTTATTTTTCTATATTTTCTATGATTTTTAATTTCTTTCTTTCTGTCTTTTATGTTTTTTATTTAATCTATGTATGCAGCTTTCTTTTTCCTTCAAAATTATATCATGGATCTCTTTCTATTTGTCTTCATAAATTTTCCATTTATAAAGTCGAATGGTTTAATTGTTGTGGTACTGTGTATAATGTTATTATAAAAACCTATTATCCTGAAAATCTTTTCTTCTACTGTTTCATATTGGCTTCTTTCGTTGTGTCTCAAATGTGTAATGTATTCATTAATTGTATTATGCAATCTCTCAATATCTGCATTTGAAGTATGATTGCTGTTAGAAGTGTAGTGTGTTATGTAAAACTTAATTTAGTATTTTCTTGATAGAAAATATCTGAATATTGGTTTATAATTGGCATAAGCTTATTCTTTTCTTCAAGATTAAGATTCCGACTTCTAATTTGTTCCTTCAACGGTTTGTATTTTTTTTTCAATAATATTGAAATTTGTGTTGTTCTCATGCAGCGCGGATATGCTTTCTGACTTAAAAGCTAAATTTGATTTTATATCGTTAAAAAGGTCTGGAATTACATTTTCTTCTATTTTGCGGGTATCTTTGCTTTTGAGAACTAGCGGTAATTCGCATTTCCCAAATTTATTATGTTATCCGCATTGTTTATGCTTGCTTTTAAAGGCATTAGTAAATAGTTACTTATTAAACCGTCATAGAAATTATGTAATTTTTTATAGAATTCGATTACATCGAGCCCTGTACCAAATTCTGAAAAAGCTTTGATTGTCGCTTTTTCATAGAGCTTATGCTGTTATGGATTAATGTGGATGGGGTTTATCTTCTAAATCCATTTAGGATGGCAAATGCCAAGATTTAAAATTGAGCTAGTTGTACCTGTGTCTACTATTAATTTTATGTGTCCTAATTTTTATATATGGAAGTTCTCCGAGGCTGAAAGCCGAAAATTTTCAAAAGGTTTTTGATTGTAAGCCTTGTACTTAGTTAGTATCTGAACTCATGGAATGGTTATAAGCTCCTTGTGTTGCGAAATTCGGTTGTAGGTTTTGTTGATTGAAATTCGAATCATTAGTTCCAGTATTTGGAGAATTAACATTGGCTCAGGTAATGGAAAACGATTGTAATTTCCGTTTTGGGTTGCAAAATTTTATTGTGGATCAACTTTTTGTTGGTTAAGGTTTTGCATATTGAAATTCGGATTAGAATTTTGTTGATTATACTAGTTTACAGTACATTTGTTGCCGAAGTAATTTTAGATGTTGCTGACTACAAATAATATGCTATTTATAATTTTATATTTTTTTATATAATTTAAATATTTTTATCAGCTCTAGTTTCAGAGTTTCAGCTATGTAGGTATTACACAGAAAAAAACATGTATTTATTATGAAAAATTTTATTAAGAAAAATAATTAATCTTTAAGTTCTAAAAAACTGCGTTTTAAAGCTCTTCTCCGATGTGTAGACTTTGGAAAATGACGTATTAGAGACCAACAATAGTCAGACATCATATTTGTATCCCAGAAACTCTGATAGCGCTCTTCCATGACGCGTAAGTCTTGATGCATACGCTCTCCCTGCTCTTCGCTCATATCTCCTAAATTTTCCGGAAACCTCTCTAGGTGACTATGGAGGAAGTGGAGTTTTATACTCATATTGCATCCTATATTTTTTAATTGTAGCAGAAGGTCTTCTACAAGATTAATATAATTTTCAGATTTTTTATTTCCGAGAAAATTCTGCATCACAGATACGAATGCTGTTCAAACCTTTAGTTCTGACTCAGTCATAGAATTTCTAAATTGAGTATCTTTCGTAAGTTGTCTAATTTGGAGGCCATCAAAAATTTCGGCTTTAATCTTTTCCATAGTGAGCTGAGGAAATTTTTGGCATATGTAAGAAAAGCAATTTCCATCTTTATCTAGTGATTTTACAAACTATTTCATGATGCCCAGTTTTATATGTAATGGTGGAAGGATGATTTTGTTACGAGCTCCTAATGAATTGTGGACTATATTGTGCTTTTCAGGCTCCATTTTTTCTCTCCAGTGCCAGTTTTTTTTCACTCAATGCTCTTGTTTAGCTCTACTGTCCCAAAGACATATAAAACAAACTTATAAACTTATTTTAGTATCCGAGGATAGCAAGTTTTTTTTTCTTTTAGTCTTGATGCTAACAATTCTGAAGCTTGTTTAGAAAGATTTAAATCTCTTACAAGATCATTCAACTCATTTTGGGAAAAGCGTTTTGGCTCATTAGACATACCTTCAAAATCAGCATCATTTTGTTATGAGCTTGGTCCTTCAATGTCTGGCTCTAATGGTTCAGATATATTTTTAGGCTCTGAAGAGTTAGGTGAACGCTGCACTGGACGTTGAACACTAGTACTTGGGTACTGCCATTTAGCTCGATTTTTAGTGTTTAAACCGTTTATGTTCACACTACAAAAATGACAGTCTACGAGATGATTTCGTGGTTCTCGCCAAATAGTCGGTGTTCCAAATTTAAAGGCAAGTCTTTTACCACTTTTCCATAATCTTAAATATTCCACACAAGATTTACAAACACAATTGGGAGCCCAAGAATTCTTATTTTTATCCAAGAGCACCCCAAAACACTCAAAATAGGTATTTTACACCAACTCTGATATAACTTTTACAATTTTTAAACACATATTCTCCGCATATGTAGAAAAAATGATCTGGTTTATTTAAACAACGTCTTCTTGAACTACTCATGACGCAAAAACTTGAGAAACTAATCTTAACACAGTAAAATGCGCCTGTTTTCGATTAATATATGTATGTATGTATATGCTTAAATGATAAAAATCAAAAACAAAGTAACAAGTAATAAGTAAACAATATCAATCGCAGAATTCGCGGCAACAGACAAAAAGTTCAATACTGTAAACTAGTGTTATTTTACTTGTGGCGATTGTGGTTAGAATTATGGTGGTTGTAATTGGAGTTTTGTTGTTATTAATTATGATTGTAAATACTGGTTTAGATGTGTATTTGCTTTGTTTGGTGAGTTTTGTTCATTTTTGCATTGTGTTAAAACTTGTTGGTTTTCTAGTCGAAGGTGAGCATATCCAGGTTCAAATAGGATGTTCATTGCTCCTTCTAAAATGTTTGGATTCTTCCATGCTAGAATAGTCTTCTAGGATCGGGGGTTTTAGATTTAAAAATATTTAGAGCTGTGCGGGAATTATTTTGAGCTACAGCAGCTGCTACGTCTTGTCCGAGGACGAATAAAGTTTTATTGTTGAGGCGTCTAAGTTTTCCTTTATCGCGTCAAAAAAGTCGAGACTTGTCGTTTTAAATGTAATTGCTGTTAGTGAATCGAGAAGTTCATCGCAACTTAGTCGATCACCAAAATAATTTTGGAGTACTTCCTTGATTTCGTTCCAAGATATAGCTTGGTAATTTATTTCAATGATCTCCCTTGCTTTGCCCTTTAACTTACTTTTAACTAAGTCGGAAAACAAGTTTTGTGAAAGTTCATCATATGTCTTTAGCATTGGGTGTACCCTATCTATTACCATTAAAAATGTTTGCAGGTCCCTGTTTTCGCCGTTGAATTCGGATAAATTTCCCAAATATTTAGGGGGATCGAATCGACTTAAGCCATTTTATTTATTTTAAATTTTAATACTTTTCTTTCTTCTCTTTTTTTTATACCGTTTAGAAAAAAAATTAAAATTTCCTTACTACCCGTGTTTACTCTTCTTTACACAGATAGGATACAGTGTCCTACGCGCCACTTTTAAATTGCACAAACTTTTGAATAAAAATATATATATTTATTTTTTTATTAAAATAACTTTATTTTTCTTCTTCGAATGTTCAAAATATACTACTTAATTCTAGTAAGTTTTATATAAATATTACTAAATACTATGCATACATTGCATATTTTGTCAGTTTGTTGGGGAATGCAAAGTAATCAAATTCTAAGAAATTCAAAAGAGATTATATGGTTGAAATGCAGGTTCAGGTTATTGACAAATAATTGTGCATGTGCAGGAAGTGCAATTTAAGAAGTGCTAATTGATAAAAACAAGCTGCAGAGCTGAAACCTTGTGTGTTCATGTGAAGTTTAATCGCCTATACGTCAACTAGTGTGTGTTTGGCAGTTGTATTTTTATGACCTCAAAGGTTTATATGCGAATTTTAACCTGGGATCAGGGCATCGGAATCGTTGAAAATGTTTCAGAAGTGTTTTGGAGCATCTACATTATCACGATCCAAAGTATTTAAATGACGCAAAATATTCCGTAAAAGTCGTGAATTCATCGAAAACTTGTCTCATGTAAGTTGGCAAAAATTTTAATTAAAATGCGTGAAAATATAGTTTTTTTGCCTGCCCGTCTCACTTGAAAAGTAATGCGGTCCGAATGGAAGAGAACACTCCAACTTTGAAGGTTTTCGATTTAGTACCTGCCGGTGGGAGCAAAGGAAGACCTCCACTCTGATGGAAAGATCAAGTGGAGAAGACCCTGGCTGCACTTGGTTCCTCGAATTGGCGTCAAATAGCGAAAAGAAAAAATGTCTGACGCGCAGTTGTTAACATGCCTATAACCGCGTATGCGGTGTCTGTGGCAGTATATAAGAAGAATGCAATTTTTCAATAATATCTACATAGTATCTGCAATACCAACCCTCTCTCCCAATGCCGAAGAACAGTTTCATGAAGATATTTTCGGGTTGTCATCCTGAACATTTTGATATAGCGATATCGAGTTTTAGATGTTGAAATTAACCGATATTTGAAACAAACTGGTATATTCAGTTGCAAAAGATCGTTACCAATTCCTTATTCGATAAAGCATGAGCAGAATGGTTTTAGTGCGTAATATATGAAAACAAAATTTATAAATATTTTTTCATTTTGTCTTTCGTTTCCAAATGGTTTCAATCTAATATGGGGAGAATTTAGTATACTGTCCCAGGATTTCAAGGATAAAAAGGATATGGTCGGATAGAGTAGATTATCCTGATCAAGGATATATATAGCCCCAGGAAGCTTATAGTTTTCGAGATATTCGCGTTTAAAGTTGAAAATTTGCAATATTTTCATTACATATTTTCTATATATAAAATTAATTTTGCACTTATATTTTTCACTTTTATATCCACTAGCACTTCACTAATTCATTTATACACATTTATTTTATATAATATAGTGCAAAAATAGCTTTTAATATACATTTAAATTATTGTTGAGTTATGATTATTTAAGAATAAAAGCGCAGCCAGTGAAAAACGCTACTGCCTCCCTTCCTTTTCCTTCCTCATCGGCAAAATGTTTGCACAGTGAAAAACGTGGTAAAAACGCAGAAATCAGCCATCTTTGTTTGTTTACATTTGAACAATGTTGCCATTGCTCAATACGCATATATGGTTGGTTTGATCACATCTTTGTTTTCAATTACAATTTTTTACAATATAAAATATCAAAACTGACAACAAAGTATTAAAAATAGTTTACATATTTATAAATAATAGCATTCGACTCTGATTTTGAGTTATTTTTTGAAAATTTCAAACATATTGAAACATATTGAACAGATTGAATTATAAAAGTTGATAATTACTACAGTATATCGATATTGGCAACCCTGTGTTGTGAGAGAGCAATCGTGTTAGCTTCCACGGCAAAAATCCAAATGTCGTGAATTCTCACGTCATCCCACGTCAAAGAGAGAAGGGAGTAGCGTTTTTCTCTGTGCAGTTACATTGCGCGCCCATAAGATAGGTCGTGGCAGCTGACACGTGCCACGATTCTACTTTTTTCACTGGCTGTGCTACAAAAAATGAATTACAAACAGTCAAATAATCAGTGTTACCTTATCGACATCATTTGTAATAAAGTGAACAGTTTATACCCAAATACGAGAATCAACAACCTATAAAAAAAATAACCCTGCTCGGTCCAACACCGGGGTGTATCAAATTTTTTTCGCGTAGAACTCCTTATTGCGTGGGCGGCCTTCGGCCGCGCTTCAAAAAAAAATAACCCTGGTCGGTCCAATACCGGGGTGTATCAAATTTGTTTCGCGTATAACTTCTTTTTGCGTGGGCGGCCTTCGGCCGCGCTTCAAAAAAAATAACTCTGGTCGGTCCAATACCGGGGTGTATACATTTTTTTCGCGTAGAACACATTTTTGCGTGGGCGGCCTTCGGCCGCGCTTCAAAAAAACTAACCCTGGTCGGTCCAACAGCGGGGTGTATCAAATTCTTTTCGCGTAGAACTTCTTTTTGCGTGGGCGGCCTTCAGGCCGCTTAAATTTTTTATATATTTTTTTATTGTTTATCAGCGATTGTGTTTCCTGTATTTAGGGTATAATATTTCTTTATATTTTTTTTGTTTTAGTTTGTAAAATATTCATTTGTTATTTTTAAATAATCATAATTCAACAATAATTTAAGTGTATATTAGAAGCTATTTTTGCACTATATTATATAAAATAAATGTGTACAAATGAATTAGTGATGTGTTAGTGTATATAAAATTGAAAAATATAAGTGCAAAATTAATTTTATATATATAAAATATGTAATGAAAATATTGCAAAGTTTAAACTTTAAACGCGAATATCTCGAAAACTATAAGCTTCCTGCGGCTATAAGCATATATGTATATATTCGTGATCTGGAGGGTCTCCTCTATCCGTCCATACCTATTTTATTACCGAAATCATGGGACGGTATACTAAAGCCGACACCTACTATGAATTTATTTCGTTTATTTTTTTATCAACATTGTCAAAGCCTTCTACATTTATAAGCGCTTTATAGTGTTTCGATAAGTAACATTTTGTAGGCGCAGCAATGGTTTGATTCCGTCAAACTGCATTGCCAATTTCAACAGAATGCCAAGAAACATGTTAGTCATTATGCTCGTTGTGGTCCAATTAAAGTTATACAAAAATATATTTGCTTATTAAATATCCGTTTTTTGAATAGTCTGGGCAAATAAGCAGTAAGATAACTAATTCGGAAATCGATCAATAGCACAGTTGGACGTGCTGTATAATTACGGATTAAGAATACGAGTATACCTGGAATATGAGAACAGTCAACATATGTATATAATTTGTAAGAAATTATATAAGTTTCGGTTATGCATTTTTGCTGACTGATATAATTAATCGCGTTGAACAGTAGAAAAGATATAAAACTGAAAAGGCACATTAATTTAAATAATTACATAATATGATTACGCATACACACGTTGCACATACTTTTAAATAAGAGTTCATATGTATTTAACCATTATTTATATTTTAAGCTTGAAATAAATATACATATATCCTCAAATCTGCAGCGGCACCGATTATCTTTTGGCTTTACAAAAATTAAGCTCCATAAATAACCAAATCACATTAAAATAAAACGCATAGTGTACTGTGTTTCATGAAAGCGAATTTGGAGTATGGTGCATTTCTCGTTGTTGGTCTGTCAACTATTTATCACTATGACCGGAGAAAGAATACACATACAAAACTGCCGTTTTAGGAAAATTAGTGTCCTTTTAGTATTCTTTGGGAAGCGTTGGTATTTGTAAATGTTTGGCTTTAAAGCATTCTAAAGCGGTGCAAAGAGTAACCAAATAGCGTGAAGTGAAATAACAACGCTCCGGAGAGCGTAGTTGTAATATACGAAATAAGTCTGGTATTACCATTTCGTTGTGTTGCACTAGGCAATAAATAATAAATTAAATGTCCTTTTGGTGTTGCCGCCATAGCCCCTGCCTAGTGCACGGCTTGCAGAGTACGGCCTTCGCACTGCGACTATATTTAAGTATGTCCTATATGGAGCAATTCAGATTCATTAGTACGAGTATTTTTATGTACATTATATACATACATATCCTGACAAACTCGTTTAGCTACATATTCAGAAATGAACGACCCCTGGTCAGTGCGCTATTTTCTGTCTTTACCTGTAATCGCTTTTATTAGTATCGTTGTAATTTCTGCTGTTATTGACAACATTTTGCAATTTAATTTTACATGGTCATAAAATGTGTAATAAATGGACAATGCATAAAGAGTGTCGATAGCGAATGTGCTGGAGTACCGAATTCTACACAGTTTCCCGTACAATAAATGATAACAGAGATATGTTTACATATTGTATTTATATTTATCGACCGTGATATTTTCAATTAAATATTTTTATTTTGAATGAGTGGGCAATGATATATCTGTATGAATACATTATTATCCTAATTTTAAATTGATTGGTACCTAGCGCATCAAAAGTAACAGAGAGACGAATTAAAATACAAAGCTAATTATAATTTTAAATTGATAAAGCATCAAGAAACTAGTTATATAATCAAAAATATATTATTTTGTTTTTGAGCAAACAATATTCAGAACAAGCCTACTGTATGCATACGAGTATATAAATATGCTCGACTTCTGAACAGGCGAGCCATTCATTTCACGCTCTGCCTTTCCCCTTCTTTCTCTCTCTCTCTCTCTTTCTCTCTCCTAGATCCCGTTTTAACGGTTTTACTGAACATTTGTGGCAAATAAACCATAAATTAAATTACCACATTTTGAAAGCGATTAAACATTACATCGCACACATATATTACTACATATGTACATATGTATGTATGTTTTCATGTTTTACAATTGTAAGCAAGTATACACATTTATTAGGAAAATGCAGTAATGTATTAAAGAGGAGCTTACAAATTTCAATAACTGCTCGCAACTGATTTCCTTTTTTGCTAAACAGACTTTCAACTTTAATAAATTAACAGTATTAAATTTACTTTGCAATTAACACAAAAGTTAGCCTTAGCCACTATTTTGTAATATTTGAATAGATTTTCGACAATTTTTTTGAGATGTGATGGACCGACGTTTGTAAATTCAAAATATAATAATTTTTGTACATTAAATGAAAAAATGGAGATATTTAGAAATTAATCGATATTTATTTGGTTTCATAATGCTTCTCATATTTTCTTAAAAGCTATATTTTCCAAAAGTTTTTGCTTATTTTTACATTCCATCCAGTATCTGTTAATTTATATGTACTTTATTTAACGAAATAATGCCTAAAGATCTAAAAACATCTAACTTTTACAACTTTTGTTGCTTTAATCCGATAAATTCAGAGAAGAAGAAGAAGCATCAATAAAAAAAAGACAGTAAATAACATTTTATAATAACATTAATAGATCCGACCGATCCGGTTTGCTAAGCCTACCGTATATATTAAATCTAATACATACATAAAATTTTCGTAAACTCCTCTCAAATAGCTGGTCTAATTTTGATGAAGTGTGTGCTTAATGGATAGGCCTGATATATATTAATACCATGAACAGTCAGTTAAATACGAAGTTTTTAACCCCAAAAGTAAAAGTCAGAGACACTAAAAAATATACATACATGCAGAAATGATCAGCGTGACGAGCTAAGTCGTTTTAGCCACGTCCGTATATATACCAACTAGTCAACAGTTTTTGGGAAATCGTTAGTATCATACAAATCTATCGTTGCTGTTTGAGATGCCAAAAAAGCTCTGAATTATCAATCCATTGGATATATCATACGAGTGCCGGGCATGCCACCTCATCATTTATATAATATAGTACATACCATGTTCCGACCACAATTTTATGTGATTAGATTACATTTAATCTGTTCATTAATTTGGTCTGTCCTCACTGCCGCTGGAGATCTATATAACTTTTGTATTTGACATTAAAAATTTCACATCGCGCAGTGGCCGATTTTCCAAAAAAGCTGGCCAAAACTCGGAAAGTCCTCCGATCGCACCAAAACTTCGTGTACTGTAGTTTTTTGGTTGCTAATTTCAAATATGACATTATTTTTTCGAAATTCAAAATGGCGGACGTGACCTCTTCAAATTTGAGGTACGAGTTCCATTTCGAGCCAAACGTCACGTACGTGATTTTTTCGTAGAAAATAATATCTTCTCAAAATATAAATCGAAACATACAGAATTTCTATCATAATATTTCTATCTTCGATATAAAAGGAGCTATTTAATTAAAGCTTAATTTATTTGCATGAGTAAGTGGAGAAAAAAATGCATGTGGTTCATGTAAATATTTTCATTAACTTCTTCTTTACTGGCGTAGACACCACTCACGCGATTATAGCCGAGTTAACAACAGTGCGCCAGTCGTTTCTCCTTTTCGCTAAATGGCGCCAATTGGATATTTCAAGCGCCAATTGGATATTCCAAGCGAGGTGGTCCTTCTCCACTTGGTCCTTCCAACGGAGTGGAGGTCTTACTCTTCCTTTGCTTCCCCCGGCGGGTACTGCGTCGAATACTATCAGAGCTGGAGTGTTTATGTCCATACGCACGATATGACCTAGCCAGCGGAGCCGCTGTCTCTTAATTCACTGCACTATATCAATATCGTCGTATATCTCATACAGCTCCTCGTTCCATCGAATGCGATATTCTCTTTTGATATCGAACGGTTCGGAGAGGTCCTTAACGATCCTGACGGAGCTTTTGGTGTTGCTCAACGTGTAAACTGCCGTATTAGTTTTGCGGCGATACCAAATTCAGACATCGCGACATAAAGGCAGCTCCTTTTCGTGCTGTCGAAAGCAGCTTTGAAATCGACGAAGAGGTAGTGTGTGTTGATTCTCCTTTCACGGGTCTTTTCCAAAATTAGGCGAATGGTGAATATGTGGTCGGTTGTTGATTTCCCAGATCTAAAGCCACACTCATAAGGTCCAATGAGTTTGTTGACGGTGGGCTTTAATCTTTCACACAGTACGCTCCATAGAACCGTATTCGCAATGTTGAGGAGGTTTATCCCACGGTAGTTGGCGCAGATTGTGCTTACTTAATTTCCAATCCTTGGCCATGCTTTCGTCCGACCATATTTTACAAAGCTGGTGCATGTTTTTTATCAGTTCTTTGCCGCCGTGTTTGAATAACTCGGCCGGCAACCCATCGGCCAGCGCTACTTTGTTGCTCTTCAGACGGGCAATTGCTATTCGAACTTCTTCATAGTCGGGCAATGGAACTTCTGCTTAATCGTCATCGATTGGAGAATCGGGTTCGCCTTCTCCTGGCGTTGTACTTTTACTGCCATACAGCAGGCTGGAGAAGTTTTCCCTCCATAATTTAAGTATACTCTGGGTATCGGTCACTAGATCACCTTTGGTGGTTCTATAAGAGTATGCTTCGGCTTGAAATCTTTTGTTAGCAGCCGCATTTTTTTGTAGAATTTTAGAGCATTACCCCTGGTATCTATCCCATCCCGCACGTGTTGTGGTCGATCGTAACGGTGCGAGGTAGGCAGCCAGTTTTCTCTCCGCTCAAAAATAACCTTCCGATATTTTTTGGCTGTAAGTTTTTTAAAAAATGAAAAACTTTGATTCTGCTTGTGGATTATTTTTATTTGGGCTTTTAAATTTTTTTACATTAAGTCGAGAATATGATATCATGTAAATGGCCGCCGCCACAGTTTATTGTCAGTTGAACCCTTTTTAAGGCATTTTCCATCACTTTGGCCAGAACTTCCGGCGATAGGTCCCCACATTCTTGACGCATATTGTCTTTAAGAGCTGCAAGATTCTAAGGCTTGTTGTCATAAACCCGCGACTTCAAAAAGCCCCATAAAAAAAAGTCTGGAGCGGTCAAATCAGGCGATCTTGCTGGCCAGTGCAAATCGCCAAAACTGGAGATTAGGCGCTCGGGAAATGCATTCTTCAGTATATCGGTTGTAGCACGTGCAGTGTGTGCCGTTGAACCGTCCTGTTGGAAGCACATGTTTTCCAATCCCAATTCATCAAGTTGCGGCAAAACGAACTCGTTGATCATTGCTCTGTAGATTTCTCTCACAGTAACCGTTTGGCCCGCGACGTCTTCTCCCGATGACTCCTCCAGCGAAAACACCATACAGTGACTTTGAGTGGGTGTAATGGCTTTTCGTGGGTTGCATGCGGATTTTCATTTATTTTTGATAAAAAATTATTAAGAATGGCTTGAGCGTATGTTAGACGCGATTGGTGGTCAGCAGCTCAAGTCCGTCTGGACTTTGTACGGAAACATCTTCAAATCTTTTACCAAAATTCGCTGTAAACACCGTCGACTGATACCCCTTTTGCGTGGTCGATGTCGACGGCGCTTCCATGACATCCTAAGCAACAGCAGCAATATTCTCTGCAGAACAGCTACTCCGGGGTCTGCCACCCCTGGCAACATCTCGTATTGTGCCAGTCTCTTCGAGGCGACCGACTAAACGTCGCAGTGTTTCATCAGTAGGCGTTAGACGGCCAGGAAATCTGCGACGAAATTCACGTTATGCCAAAGTCACCGACAGACTATTGGTCAAATAAATAGTCACCAATAACCCGCGTTCTGGAGCAGTGTAGCGTACTATTGTTTATTTACGTGTATTTCACATGTGTTTACTACACAAATGTCAAAACAGAACTGACATTAGAGGTCAACTTCAAAATTTATAGCATCTTTTGCGACTGCAGTTTGCTGTAGGGTCTCCAATGCAACGTGAAATGAAAACGGACATTAAAAGTGCAGTGCAGCAAATGCACTCATTAGAATAGGTTTTTAATATAATTTTATCTGACGGGCTATAAAATGTAATAATAAAATGGGTCTGTGCCATTTAAAATTAATTAATATTATACCAAATTTTGATTGTAATTAATTCTCGATTTCGTCGAACAATGAAGTTGAACCCTTTCCCTAAATTTTTTAATACAAGTATATTGAAGGTATTTCCCTAGCTTTTATCTTTGCATGTTGCCAGAGTTTAGAATGTTCGGTTGCACCAGAACTTAGCCCTTCCTTATTATTTAAGTTTCGCATATACTACTTTTAGTAAGATGGGCGAAATTCATTTTTATCAAACTTAAGTTTATACGTAATTAACGGAATATTTTACAAAAGGCCATATAAGTTTTTAAAGTGGAGTCCTTGAGCTTTGCTAAACTTTAAGGCAAAGTATGATTATCTTAACAAGAATAGTAGCTGTAGCTCTTAATAATTTACAAAGTTCTTAAATTTGTAGAAAGAGCTTGTTTTTATTTGAGGAGTACGTGCCACATACGCCATGTATCACAGATGTGTTTTATGACATGATTTTCCAGCATATGAGCTCAAACTTATATGCATTTATGATTGTGTTAATAGGTAACTTTGTTGCTGTTCCAAAATTTGAGTGAAGTATTAGCCATCATAACAATAATGAAATTTTTTACGTATAAGATCTACTTAATATGAACATATACATACATATGTATGTATATCATATTTTTACAGAGATAGCCTAGGCATTAGAATATTTAAGTTCCAGCCCTTTAGACATAGTACTTATGAACTAGTATGTGTATGATCACCACCAATCAAACCACCACACATATGTTTGTAGTACTATAAGTCATTAGCGCACTGCAGAGCTCATATTTCACTGCCTGTTACGCACACACGACATGTTCGTAACCACTTTACTTTACACATCACGTAAAGTTGCGATATGCGTGGAGAGCAAGGATTGTATGTCTGCGTTATGTACATATACATATGTATATTATGCATAAGTACTGTGGCGCTGCCAGCGTTCATGCTTCAAATATGTACATATACAGATATAAAAAAGGAATTATAAACTGAACACTGAATAATCTGTTATGTCTGATTGAAATTTTGACTTTAGAGATCATACCTGAAGTGCCAATTTAAAAGCAAATGTCTCGCTAACTTAATATGTATAATTATTTATTTATTTATTTATTAAAGGAAATACAATTATGAATAATTATACTACCTATAAAATATAACAGCACTAGCGACAGGGCCTTCGGCTGAGGGATTAAATTAATTTGTACATTTGATTATCAAATATTAGTAATGAGTTAGGGTTATGACCAAGGTATGACCACACCATACCTCAAACCAATAATACATATCAACACCGATATAAGCCATGGTGGAATAGTGAACTAGAAAATCTTAGATCACTAAAACGCAAAAGCTGGTATAAGTATAAAGAAACCCGTAACCTTCTAGACCTTTTAACATATAAACGCGACAATGCTATTTTTAAACGACAAACCAAAAAGGCAAAGAAAAATAGTCTGGAAGAATTTACTGAAAACATCAATCCGAAAACCTCTCCTCAACAGGTATGGCGAGATATAAGACGCTTGTCTGGCGGGAAAAAACCTAACACAATTAATTGTTTGAACACCCAATCTGGATTAACAAACGACCGAAATATCATAGCGAACGCGTTCGCCTCGTACTGGAGCTCCTATTCATGTGACTCTACTTTTACTAAACAGTTTGTGGCTGAAAAACAAAAATATTTAAGCCATATACTCCCACTTAACGACAACCTTAGTAATTCAGCGCTAAATTTAGAATCAAATATTTCCAATGCCGAATTTGATGACGCAATTTCCACCTCCAAGGGTAAAACGCCTGGTTTAGACAGGATTTCCTATGACATGCTAAGAAACATCCCGCAAGACGTTAAAAATAGAATAGTTAATCT
Organism: Bactrocera neohumeralis; assembly: GCF_024586455.1. NCBI lineage: Eukaryota > Metazoa > Arthropoda > Insecta > Diptera > Tephritidae > Bactrocera > Bactrocera neohumeralis. Next base: position 49,924,011 of record NC_065921.1, read on the forward strand.
TTACAATAAAATACTTTCAGACGGTATATATCCTCAATGTTGGAAAATAGCTGAAATCATTCCAATACCTAAACCTGGGAAACCTCCATCAGAAATCACGAGTTATAGACCTATTTCACTACTATCTTGTTTAGGAAAAGTCTTGGAGAAAATAATCTCCAAACGATTGATGTGGTACGCGGAGAAAAATAGACTAATCACTCACAACCAAGTCGCTTTCCGAAAAACCCAAGGTACAATAGACGCCCTTTTACACTTTGAGCACCATTGCTCTAAAGTTATTTCCAACAAGGGGCACGTTACTTGCTTAAGCTTAGACTTTGAAAAAGCTTACGATCGTATCGGTCTTCACAAAGTTCTGAAGCAAATAGCAAATTGGAAATTAGGACCGAAAATATACAATCTCCTCAAAAATTTTCTTACTAATCGTAAGTTTCGGGTTAAAGTTCACAATAGTTTTTCTCACTGTTCTCCGCTAGAAAATGGAGTTCCTCAAGGTTCTCCTTTATCTGTAGTCATATTTATAATTGTATTTAATGAAATCAGCCAGATACTTTCAAACTACCAAGTCGACCATTGTATGTATGCAGATGATATTCTGATATTTTCAAAACATCTTGATTTGAATAACGTCAAACTAACTTTTATGGAAATACTTAATGATATATCTAATTGGTCTCTCACATCTGGCGCTAAGTTATCATTAGATAAATGTAACATCTTACACATCTGTCGTAAAAAAAACTGTAATAATATTAATATCACATTTAGGAACATAAGTATACCTACTGTTAATGCTATTAAAATTTTAGGACTTATTTTCGACTCTAAGTTTAAGTTCAAAAAACATTGTTTATATGTAAGAAAAAAACTTTTTGATAGGTTAAATATAATTAAGTTCTTATCTTCACGACATTCTTTCATTCATCCTACAATACTAATTAACGTCGTGAGATCTCTAATTTTATCGGTTATTGACTACGGACTACCAATCTACGGGCATCATGCTGGCAGCGATTTGAAAAAACTCTATGCACCTTATCACATGGCAGTAAGACGTAGCCTAAGGGCCTTTCCAACCTCCAGCACCATAAGCATACTTGCTGAATCCGGAATGCCACATATAAACGAAAGACTGAAGTTTAGCACAATGCAGTTAATTCCAAAGGTTTATCTAGGCGCTAACGCTAATTTGCTCAACGACGTACGGTTGGCCACACGACGCAAACGAACACTCAAGTTCCCTTCAACTATACACCTTGTCCTAAAGTACGCCCATGAAATTGATATACCCCTTACACCTAAGCCTTCGAAGATTAGCAAACACCCACCATGGACTCTTCCCTCTTCTGTTATAGAAGACAAATTAATGAGATGGAACAAAGCTTCCACGAATGGTGAGGTATACAAACAACTCTTTATACATCGTGAAAGAGTGCTCATTTCAGAAGGATGGAAATTCATTTACACAGATGGATCCAAAAACTCCCACAACACTGCTTATGCAGTGGTTTCGGAGAACTCGAAAATTATTAAAAAGGGGTTACTTTTATCGCCATGCTCGGTCTTCACCGCTGAAGCATACGCCATAAAAGAAGCTATCCACTGGTCATCACTTTGCAAAGGCAAATTTGTAATATGTACCGACAGTCTTGCAACAATCACAGCCGTCCAAAATACATCCAACAGTAGCCCTCTAATCAGAGAAATTCGGGACAAATTAATTGATGGCCAAAGAAAAGTTAAACTAATGTGGATTCCAGGCCACTGTGGCATTCCAGGTAACGAACTCGCTGATAAAGAAGCAAAAAACGTCACTCGTAGTCCATGCATTTACGTGAAAACTTACGAAAGCAACGACATTTTGCGATTCGTAAGAAACTACTTAAAGCTTAAAGCGAGAGCGGCATGGGATACATTTGACAACCGCTATCGACTCATAAATCCTGATCATAGAAAAGCTGCATACCCTTCCGCTTGCAGCGTCCCGGAGATCAAAATTTTTACACGACTTCGCTTAGGACACTGTATCTTAACTCACCAACATGTATAATTATGGTAACATATATTAACTAAATATTATAACGCTATTTTATCAGACAATAAGTATAGGAAAAGAATTTATTATTAATCAAGAATCAAATATAGTGAACTTGAATATATGGCATATCTTAGAAGTAATCTCTTTATACATATGTAAATTAAGTCAATGTTTTAAATATTGGAAGTTTTGGTAGGTGTAGGCGAAACAGGGAGGAGACACACAGGTGATTTAAATATAAAAAAATGATACTTTTGATGACTACAAAAATGTCAGAAGCATTAAACTTTACTGTAAGCAAAAATGTGCAATAAGTGTAGCACTTTATATTTAGGGGAATTCACGTTACCTACGTGAGCTATATAAACATAAATTTCTTTCATGTCGTTATTTTCGAAAAATATCTAAATAAAATTGATGAATATTAATGACATCAGTAAGTACTTTCTCACAGCACTACTACGATTAAAATAGTTTTTTTCTGTTAGCTGTTTTACTTTTAATATAAATATTTCGGATATAAAGCAAAATTTTGTAAGATAAAATGTATGACTAATAAGTCGATAAAATACTAAATGTTATGGTAATCCATTTATTATTTTGATTAATATCAAATATTAAATTCATATGCACTATTTTTATATTCTCGCAACATGTAACAATAGAGTATAACAGTTTTGTTCATCTAACGGATGTTTGTAAATCTCAAAAGTAATCAAAATTGATATACATAGATGTTGTTATGGTCGCCCATAAAATACCGAATTTAAATCAAATAAATATATGTAAAGTGTTATAACTGAAGTGTTATAACAAAATTAATAACTTTATTATAACTTTAGTAGGAAAATTAAAAAATCAAATCAAATTTATCTACATAGATACACTGTTAGGAGTAAAACATACTCTTTTAATTTCATTGGGATAACTCACATATGGTCCGATATGTGCGGTACGATGTCACCTGGAAGTTCGAAAATCTTTATATTAAGTATATGGGGGCTAAGAGAAGTATTGGTCTGATTCAACCCTTTTTTGACATACAGACATAACATTATAAGAGAAGATCCCTTAATTTCAGTTATATATATCACACATTGACCGCCATTTCGATCAAAAGTCAACTATAGGTACCGGGGTCTAAATATTCGGTATCTAGGGGTGAACAGTTTTCATTGGATTTAAACAATTTTTGATCATAAGTTGTATACCGTTATATTAATTGTTTCTTCATTTGTGTACTGGAAATTGAATGTATGAAGTTCAATTTAAAGTTGTGCTATATGGGAAGTAGGCGTGGATATTGTTCGATTTCACTCATTTTCACAACGTGACATAGAAATATGAAAGAAATACAACATACCAAATTTTGTCGAAATCGGTTTGGTCTCTCACACCATCTCGGTGGGAAAATTTAATGTATCTGACAATTAGTTATTGATTTATCGCGCTTTTAGCAGTTTTTAACAGTGCCGTTATATGGGCATCCGATTTCATTCATTTGTCGGTAGAAGTTCTTATAAGACTTGTACTCTGCAAATTTGGTTGCTTTAGCTTTAGTGATTTAAGAGATATGTACATTAAACTTTTTAGAGGTCGGGCCACGACCACTTTTTCAAAAAAATGTGAGCACAGATGCGAACTCGTAGTTTTTTTGTAATAAGGAACCCACATGCCAAGTTCAATCGCTATATCTCAATTTTTACTCAAGTTACATTATTTTTATTATTTTCGGTAACGGTTTTTTTTGTGCAGTAGGCTAACGTTTTGTGTATGCATATACCAAGTATCACCGAAAAAGTCTTGTAATTGTTCAATTGTGAGCTTATTGTCTCTGTGTCTACACGTGATCACAAATATTTTTTAAAATAACCTCTGCAAAATAATAAAATAAAAAGTTTAATAAAACAGTTTTTATTTCATATAGTAAGTGATTTTTGTAACTAAATACAGGTAAGAGATTACAATAAAACAAAAATAGGCAACAAAATTAATTCAAGTTGTCTTGTAACTCTCAAACAGGGTCTCCTAGGACTTTGAAATTTTGGTCGTTTCATATTAAAGTCGCGACATATCTGTATTTTTTACATATTTTTTAGCATCGCTCATTTTAATTCGGGCATGAGAGGGTTAATAGTTATCCCAGCCCGTTATAACTAACATGACATTATTCAGACTCCCGGTAATCTTTATACCATATGGTATATATGGGTCAGAATTTAAGATAAAATTGTCGGTTGAAGCCAACCTTATATCTTTCTTACTTGTTACTTAATTAAATTACTTCTAATAATTTTATTCACTTAGCAGTTGCTTGTATCATATTGTATTGTATTGCAATTGAAATTCGAGTGTCCTTCTGTGCAAGCGGTTACTTTAGTAACAATTGATATTTCTTGTTGAGACTAGGTTAACATATTTCACCATGAGAAGATTCGTACTGTAAATGGGCGGAGTCGGATAATTTCCACGCCCACCAAACCCTATTAATCGAAAATCAATAAAGTGTCATCACTAAACTCCACAATAAGATACAAAACTGTAATTTAGTACAACGGATCATAGATTCATCTGTTATATAAAAACGTAGAAAAGCGGTGGTAGCTAAGCCCCCTTATGGATTTAATGACATGCCTGCCAAAAGCTTAAGATCACTGCATTTAACTTGCAGAAATCTTTTTGTCTGCGTGAAAATTGCAATTAAATGTTGGAAACTAAAATCTTATACATACTTATATATGTATAAATAAGTTGGTTTTATGTCTGTTCGCTATAGTTGACTGAACCGTTACATGAAATGAAAAATGGTCTGAACCACTTTGAAGGAGATCCAATGAGGATGGTTTGTAAAACAAAAAAAATCAGAAAATGTTCATTCTTAACTGACTTACGAGCGTAAATTTCAAAAAAGTGACTTTTTCATACAACATATTTCCGATTTTTTTTTGTTTTGTTCATTTATTTGTAAATTATTTGAATCGTTCAATTTCTGTCGTTTGCTTTCTTTATTTCGGTTATTCAAAAGGTAAATTATTGAAAACTATTCATGAAAACTTTATGTGTGTTTCATAAAAAGTGATCAATTATAGATTGAAATTGGTCACGATGCCACGAAGAGGAAGAAGCACATGCATGAGTACTCGCAGGATGCGATGACATTCGAGCGGAATTATGAACGGGAGGATTAAATCCAGAATTATACAAAGTGGTAAAAACAAATATGACTCAGGGACCTTGCGGTCACCACAATACCACTTCGGTTTGTATGTCTGACAATAAATACATGAAACACTATCCACGTGCTTTTCTTTCGGAAACGCAAACTGGAAATAATGGATATCCACTGTATCTGCGTCGCTCAGCAGACGACAATGGCAGAACATTCAGCATTTTCAATTTAGAGGAGTGAATATCGACGGTCAACTTCATGGATCCTACCATATTCGCCGTTACTGTCTAACTCACATTCAAAACTCATATCAATGTTAAGTATTGCAGTTTGGTGAAATATATTAAATATGTTTGCAAGTACGTCACCAAAGAAAGCAACATGGCGGTTATTGACCTTGAACAAGATGAGATCAGCAAGAACCAAATGAGTCGATACGTGTACTGCAATGAAGCGTTTTGTAAGATATTTACTTTTGTAATTCATGAACGTTTTCAGACTGTTGTGCATCTCACAGTTCATTTGGAAAAGGCCAAAAGTGTATTTCAACCCAGAGAATACAGTACAGCAGAAACCGCCCACAAAAAAATTGACATTGACGAGTTGTTTCTCAACTTGCGTCAGTGACCCACTTGTGAGGACATTGCTCTATTCGGAAATGCCTTGATATTATACATGGAATGCATCGTCGAAGAAATAGTTACGCAGAAAGCAAGGCCAAGTTGTAGATGAACATTCAGGTGTGTTCTCAACTAATGCAATAGGACTCGTTTATACAACACCCGTAAACGGCAATTGCTTCTAGCTTCGATTGCTATTGATTAATGTACGCAGTTAAATTTCATTTGAGTGATTGCGTATTGTGAATGGTACGGTGTGTGCAATTTTTTGAGAAGCATGCCAGCATTTACAATTGGTGGAACATAATAATCACTGGAATCAAACGCTGGACGATGTGATAGCTGCTTCCCATGCCACTGAAGTTCGCACACTTTTCGCCAAAAATAATTCCAAAATATCAGCCTTCAAATCCGCGTCAATTATGGGATACGAACAAAAATGACATTTTACATAATATTCGCTAAAAATTGGAAATGGACAAATTTCGGTTGATACTTCCACTTACCTTTTATCAATTCACTTCAACGAAAGATGAATGACGAATGTTTATCCGAACCTTTGTCAAATTATCGTAACTACGATTGCTTGAGTGTCAAATTCCGGGAGGTTTGCGCTCATACAAATCGATCCATCTTCTTGATAATGAAGACGAAGCCGTGAATTATCTAGTGGAATTTCTAAATTCATTGGGTAAAATGCTATGTTTTTCACACGGCCAGATATACGTGGTGTGTTCAAAAGTAGGAAAAACCATCATCTCTGGATCCGTTACATTAAAATAAAATGTAGAAAAATCGCAAATAAATGATTTTCAACACAATATAAATTGAACTTTCTTTTCATTTCAAAACACATAATTTCACGCAGGACAACGCCTGCGGGGTCAGCTAGCAACTTTATAATAAAATGTATGTACTACTGTGATCAAATTGAAAGGTGAAGTTTTAGTTTATATTTCGCGTGTTTTTCGAATTGGTAAATTTTTTTTCTGTAAGTTAGTAGTGACATCTTTGCTAAATTTCACTTCAAAATATTCATTAGTATTTGAGATACGCGTCGTTTTGTGAGGCTCTTAAAGTGAATTCTTCGATTTTTACTATGTCTGAATTTATTGAACAAATCATCTCATACCGCGTTGGTTATTCGAGATCATTTCGCCACATTTTCAATTAATGTCGTGCCGCAATCACCGCATTCCCTGATTTACCTTCCACTCCGAGGGGACCCTCACACCACAATTTTAAATTTCATATAATTCTCTCACTTTACAATATACAAATAAAGTATCGATAAAGATATCGGAATAAAACTTTGTGGATTTCAATGCCTATAACTTATAATTTATTGAAAATATGGGGAAATCTCTGGGATATATTATTAAAACTCCCAGAGAATGTTTCCATGTATACCAAATCGGTTTAACATCGTTGAAACTTCCAATAGCCCTCGTCATTTAAAAGTTTTCGATCTTCAGGTTAACTTTATATCTACATATAAGTATATTGGTAAATATGTGAATTTTCCTACTGAAACTCAGAAAGCATAATTTCTGAAAAACTGTGTATTTTTTCGTAAAATGGATATGTCAACGCCTAGTTTTACGTGGAAGTCCTCAAGAGACTCAAACGAAGGGCCAATCGGATCCGACAAGACATCGCAGCCGATTGGAAGTTACACCACGACAACGCCCTGGCTCATACCGCCTTTCTTTTGAACAGCTACCTAACCAAGGCCGGCATCCCAACGCTTCCGCAGCCGCCCTACAGCCCAGATGTGGCCCTCCGGACTTTTTTGTTTCCTTGCCTGAAAAGGCCGATGAAAGGCAAGCATTTTTAGACGACAGAGGGTATCCAGGCAGCGTGCAACTCGCTCTCAAGGCTATTCCGGAGAATTCCTTGCGTCACGCCTTTAAAGCGTGGACATCGCGCTAGCAGCGCTGCATCGAACACTCAACCCTATTATTTTCCGGACAAACCCATATTTGAGGTATTTTATTGAAAGTCAGCAAACATCTTTTTCTGACAATATTTTTTCGTGATGCCAAAAATTGATAAAATCCTAACCTCCCTATACTTAATATAAGAATATCAAATTTCCGGTTAGAATTATAACTTATTTATCGATCAGTTTTGTTGGTTAATATGGTTTGTAGTTAAATGTTTTCTTAAATATAATGTGGTTTAGGACTTAATATGAATGGAATCGGTCTAAGCCGGGGTTGAAGTTCCTTACTATATATTGATTTCTGTTGCCCTACTTGAGTGTTTTATTTTTTTATTTTATTTTATTTTATAAAAGTTTACATAACAATAAAATTATTACATATATATATATATATAAGAAAGTGACGTTAGTTACTACGCTTATAACTGGAGAACGCCTGGACCGATTTCGGTGATTACCACCAATTCGGACAGGTCTCCGCCCAAACAAGGAGAATACTTAAGAAAATTTTGGAAAATTTTCCGAAAAAAAAATTATAAAGGAAATAAATTTTCAAATACGATTTTAAAAAGGAAATAAAAACGAACATGATTTTAAATGCTGGCGCATAACTCAAAAACGCATGGACCAATTTTGCCAAATCTTTTTCCAAAATGTTCGTTGAGGCTCAAGGATGGTTTTTATGGCGAAAAAATTCGAATAATTGCCTGAAAACCGCTAAAAAGAGCCCTTTTCTTTTTCCCATACAAACGAATGAATGCTGTTAGTAACGCTAATGCTCGATAACAGCTGAACCAATCTTGACGAAATTTTCAGAGGTTGTTCGCTGTGGATCGAGGAACGTTTAGAAATAAAAAAAACCTTATGCTTTTCGTGAGGAATAGTCAGAAAGTTGGACAATTCCAAAAAAATAACTTTTTTTCATACAAAAATTTTTTTTCAACTTTTTTCCTTTTGTTTTTCAATTGTCAAATTTTTCGTTTGCTTTCTTCATTCCGGTTATTCAAAAATAAATTATTGAAATTTATTCCGTGAAAACATTATGTGTGTTTCACACAAAGTGCTCAATTACAGATTGAAATTTGTTACGCTGCCACCAAGAGGTCGCGTTCGTTTCGGCATCAACATAAGTATGTATATTGACAGCCCATGGCACATGACCGAGTATTCCCAGGATGCGATGACATACGAATGAAATTATGGATCGCGGGCAATCAGCAAGCGATCGTCACGATGTCAGAGGACAACTTTTCAAACAAGAGTTGCGATGTTTTGTAAACTTTATCTTAAAGCAACGTATATGTGGTGCTGTTAGATGCTGGATGTACTCTGTTGAATGGCAAAAGAGAGGTTTGCCGCACGCACATATTCTTCTTTGGATGGTGGATGGTGGTTACACCAAATCAAATTGATGAAATCATTTCTGAGAAAATTCCTGATCCAGAGATAGAGGCAGAATTATACGAAATCAATATGGTTCATGTACCTTACGGACATCACAAAACCACTTCGATTTGTATGTCTGACAATAAATGTACGAAACACTATCCAGGTGCTCTTCTTTCGGGACACAAACTAGAAATGATGGATATCCAATGTATCAGCGTCGCTCACCAGATGACAATGGCAGAAAATTTAGCATTCAATTTAGAGGCGTGAATATCGAAGTCGACAACATATGGATCGTACCATATTCGCCACTGTTGTCTAATTCACATTCAAAAGTCATGTCAATGTTGCGTATTGCAGTTTGGTGTAATCGATAAAGTACGTGTGTAAATACGTCACCAAAGGAAGCAACATGGCGGTTACTGATCTTGAACGATACGGTCGGTACGTGAACTGCAATAAAGCGCTTTGTATGATATTTACTTTTGCGACTGTTGTGCGTCTCGCAGTTAATTTGGAGAATGACCAAATAGTCTATTTCAACACAGAGAATACAGTACAGACAGAGAAAACACCCCCAGCAACAAAATTAACATTTACGAGTTTTATCTCAACTTTCGTCAGTGAACCGTTTGCGAGAACTTGCTCTATTCGGAAATATCTTGATATTATACATACAATTGCTGGAACATGATAATCACTGGAATGAAGTTCGCACACTTTTCGCGATGATCAGCCATCAAATTAGCGTCAATTATGGAATACGAACAAAAATGACATTGCCGAAGACATTTTACATCGTATTCGCTAAGAATTGGAAATGGGTAAATTCCGGTTGATACTTCCGGTGGTTTGATATCAATTCCTTCTTCCCTTTACCAATTCACCAAAGATGAACTCATCACGAATATTCAGACATTGGACAAATTATCGTAACTACAATTGCTTAAGTGCACGCGCAATGTTATCTGCCAAAAATACCGATGTTGTTGACTTAAACTGGAAGATTCAAAGTCAAATTCCGGGAGACTTGCGCTCATACAAATTGATCGATCGTGGAATTTCTAAATTCTTTGAATAGGCTTGGTATGCCACTGCATCATTTGCGTCTCTAAGTTGGATCCGTCGTTATTGTGTTCCACAATCTTCAGGCGCCGAAACTGTGTAATGGAACCTGACTGATTGTGACACACCTATCGAATACAAGGGGCAGAATGCTTGATTCTACGAATTCCTCTGAGTTCTAACGATTTGCCATTTCAGTTCAAACGTATTCAGTTTCCAGTGAAAACTGCATTTGAGACACAAGGATAATCGCATAGTGTATGGTATACATTTGGAAATGCTATGTTTTTCACTTGGCCAGATATACATACGTGGCCTGCTCACGAGTTGGAAAACCATCTTTTCTATACACCGGAACAGAAACCAAAAAATGTTGTTTATCAAGCTGCGATACATTGAAAAAAAGTGAAATGATAAATTCAACTTTTTCATTTCTAAACACATAATTTCACGCAGGACAACGACTGCGGGGTCGGCTAGTTATTACATAAACTAAAGATAACGCAGCGCTAGCATCGGAGGCTTTCGGCTGGCATGTTGACTAGGGCGGTATCAAATGCGTCGGAGTAGGTCGGTATCTCTGAGGAAATTATATATCCTGCTAATATTATTGTCCATCGGGTTTTTTAACAGCTGTGTAGGATTAATACCATTGAAATAGTGTAGTCTTTGGGCATCAAGTTTCGGGCAGCAATCCAAGAGGTCGTTAATGCTGAGTGAAAAGTTGCAGAAGGGGCAGCAACTAGGTGTAGCGCGCGCCTTGAAGTAAATGAGAGATTGTAATAATCGTGTGGCCAAGCCGGAGACGGGTATGTGGAGTTATGTAGTTTGTCGGCATGGTCGGAGAGAAGCAGGGTTTTGTACGACTGGTATTGATTGAAGAGTAGTGATGGCTATATTGGCTCCACTCGGATAGCAGTTTTTTTTGCCTCTCATTATTTATAATCCAGTAGATATCCCTTTTAAAAAGAACGTTGGAAGTTATGGTAGGTGTAAAAAGCATATCTTTAGCGACCTTATCGGCAATCGTGTTGCCCTTTATATCTGCGTGACCGGGGACCCACATGATTTTGATATTCTGGGGGTGTGAAATAAGAATGTCTCGAATACTTGAGTGTTTCCTTATTTGCTTAATACGAAAAATTTAGGCACTTTAGATTGATTTTAATAACGGGTAGAGGTACTTTTCTCAATGTATAAATCACGCGTGAGTCGTGTGAAGAAGTTATGTTATTTTTTTAGTATTATTTGGCATCTCATTATAGAAAGACTTACGCATGAACAAGGTTTACAAATCGTTCAACTTTATTATGAAAATTTACGTTTGTTCAACTTTTAGTCAACATCAACATCAACACCATCACTCATCTTGAGAACCAACATTCCTTATTGGAGAATATTCGACCGAAATAGACCACGTCCAGCATGCAGTGAAGAAAATATAGTGACCGAGAGTTTACACGAAGACCATGGAGAGTCGACTCGGCGCCGTTCGCAATGAATCGGACGGATATGTGGAATGGCTTCATTAATTTAGGTAGTACAAGAATTGAAGCTGCTCGACATTTCCTAAACAAACCTTTCTTAGCGACATCGCTTCGCTCTATGGGCTCTTGAAAAGTTCCAAGAATATCCGACGTTGTTAAAAATTATGCAGGTGAGAACATAGCTGTCGCGCCGTGATAACCGACCATTTGATGCTTGAAAATGAAGCTTGTGATCTCGGTGACATTTGGTTTCAACAAGGGGGAGCCCTTACCCAGATCGCATCAATCAAAGCATTTATTGAGAGAACACTTCGGTGAGCAGATTATTTCACGTTTTGAGATGGTCGATTTGCTACCACGATCAGGTGATATAACACCGTTATACGTTTTCCTGTGAGGATATGTAAAGTCTAAAGTACATGCGGACAATCCATCACGCGTGTCATTCGCCAGCTACCAGTCGAAATGCTCGCCAAGATGTTCTTTTGAATGATAACAAACATTTTAATTAAATTTGAAGTTTCTGTGTTTTTCTTGAAAAAAGTAGACAACCTCGAAATGGATCCCCCTTTATACATATCCCGCACATGGAGCAATGCAATTTAAGTTAATAAGATATCAAATATGATTGTAAGCCATTTTTTGTGGCGTTATGTTGGTACTCATGTCTCTCACTTATGCCGACAGCTCGGCCATTTTGAATGTGCATTTAATTGTTAACAGCTGCTTTGCTTGCACGTGTTTTGGATCGTCTTCCATTTTTACCTATTCAAAAAAATGGATCAAAGAACCTGTATCAAATTTTGTGTGAAAAACGAAATTAAGTGCGCGGATGCATTCCGAATGTTGACTGTGGCATACGGAGAAGCTACCTTGGACCGAAGCAATGTTTATCGGTGGTACAAAATGTTCTCAGAAGGCCGAGAAGATGTGAACGACGAAGAGCGTGCCGGACGCCCGAGCACTTCAACAACAGACGAAAAAATTAATGAAGTGGAGAAAATGGTATTGGCCAATTGTCAAATCACCGTTAGAGAAGTTGCTGAGGACCTAAATATATCGATTGGCAAGTTATGCGCAATTTGCGCGAAGCAATCCGCCAGAAACGCACGGATTTGTGGAAGAACAAAAATTGGCTTTTGCACCACGATAACGCCCCTGCTCACACATCGTTGCTTGTGCGCGACTTTTTGGCCAAAAACAACACACTAATGATGCCGCAGCCACCGTATTTCCCACATCTGGCCCCCTGTGACTTTTTCTTGTTCCCTAAACTGAAGAGGCCCATGAAAAGACGACGTTACGCTTCTCTTGACGAGATAAAGACGGCATCGAAGGAGGAGCTGAAGAAGATAAAACAAATGATTTTTTGGAGTGCTTCGAAGATTGGAAAAACCGTTGGGATGGGGATTACTTTGAAGAAAAAAAAAACACAAAATTCACGATACTTTTTGAGCTCACCTCGTAGCACAACTTTAAATTCAAATTCATTAATTCAATTGCCAGTACACAAATGAATAAACAATTAATATAACGGGATAAAACTTTTCACGAATAATGTATTTTGTGTGTGCCATCTTATGATCAAAAATCAAATATTTAGATCCCTGTACCTATAGTTGACTTTTGATTGAAATGTCGGTCAATGTGTGATATATATAACCGAAATTAAGGGATAATCCTTCTTTTATAATGTTATGTCTGTATGTCAAAAACGGATTGAATCGGACCAATACTTCCCTTAGCCCCCATATACTTAATATAAAGAATTTCGAACTTCCTGGTGACTTTGTACCGCAAATATCGGACAATATTAAGTTATAATGAGAATCAAAGAGCTTTGTTATGTGTTGATAAATGGAATTGCTTGTTCAGTATTTGAAGTTATAACTTTGCGTTAGTTTATGAAGACTGTTTTTCACTAGCTCTATATAAGCCAAAAGGTGCAGATTCACAGCGAAGGGGTGTCAGGCGAGGTTCAGTATAATTTTTAAAAGTTTGTTTTTCATCACTTCCAATTTTCTTAAGGGACAATTTACAATATTAGCCCAGACTGATGCTCCATAGAAAATTATTTGTTGAAAAATTTATTTAAAAATGAGCAGTTTGTTGTAAATATTTAACAGGATTTGCTATTAATGAGATGGTACGTATTGATATTGTATTTAAAACTAAATGAAAACTCCTCGTATTATGAAGCTTATTTTTCGAAACAATGGTGTTGGAATTTTTTTAGTTTAATTGGTTAAAGTTAATATATGTGCCAATTCAAACACGTAATTCCACTATGGTATGCAGTCCTCAATTCAATGCGAAGAGTTCGTCTATGAGCAGCACATAATTTTAACCTCAGGAGGAGCAGCACTTAAGTCATCAGCCAGTTAATAGTACACCCTTAGGCGTTTTGATTTATGTCAATGCCATGATGCCACTTGAAGTCTATGCCCAATTTGCTCAATAACAGATTCTTGCACAATATAAAAAGGTTGGTCCCTTCAGAAACTTAAGTTTCCAAATGAATTCACATTACAGCATTTGGAGATTTTTCTGCTCATTGAAATAAACCTATGTATGTATATAATAATTTTGCCTCAAGCGCTTTTTCTTTTCGTTGTGAAAGCCACAACTTAAAATGTCATAAGTTCCGTGCAATAAATTTCTATTATTGTAGTTTGTCTGCAATGCACCCATTGCAGATGTATTCTCCTATTCTCTTCTTCTGGTTTTCCTGATTGAACTAAAAGTAAAGTATGCGCCTTGGTGAACGACAATGACACAACACTTCATATTACTCAACCAAGCACCTCAGTATAGCTGGGCAACTAACAACATATAAAGAAATTCAATAAAATTGCGCAGTTTATACATTTACTTCTTACAGAAAAAAATATTTGCGAAGTAAGAGCCGGATAATCATTGTATGGAATTTTCGAAGTATTCGTCCATAACAGCCCTTGGTCTTCATTGGTTTTGGTACACATATGACTTTTACGGCGGCTGTTACGTTTATTTTGAAAGTGACGACTGTCATAGAAACGACATGAGCATATTCGCGCCTGGAATGGTACCTGAAAAAATATTATTTCGATAGGCAAAATTGTTATGTTTGTAGTTAAATGGATAAATAAATAAAAATATCAAATATTTTGAATAATTTTCATTTGATTTAAATCACACTAAAATACTGCTTAGAGTATGTATGTCTTTTTGTAATCTGTAACCGTACAGTCTGAGGATTTTGGAGCGGCATACAATTATACATTATACTTACTTTACTTTAACATCCTTGCCGATTCTTGATCTTACAGAGTACCAGTTAAAGTTATTTTCAGATTTCTGTTTTCTTTTCTTTCAGTGTGAAGTTGTGTACATGTAATCTTTATGAAGCTGTTGGTCCTTTGTGGCTATGACATACATACATACAAACGTACATAGTTATGAAAGAGTTATTGTGTACTCGGATCCGCGCACAATTCTTGCTGCTGCAAAACTTATAGTCCATTCTGGGTGATGCGGCGAATCATTCTCCACTCCAATGATTTGTATATTTCTGCACCGTTAACTTTCGGAGCGGTTGTATTTGTACCTCACTTGTTCACTTTTTCTTCTGGTTTATTTTATTTTTGTCCTTCCGTGCGTAGCAACTTTTCCGTGCTTTGTAGTAGTTAAATTGCATTTATGTAACTAAAGGCAGAGTCGCATTGCAGTAATTCTCATTATTTTTTACAAACTTTGGGAAAAAAATAAAACAATATTGAATTTTTATATCTCCAAAATTAAACTGAGAAAATGTTTCTCTTAAACATACATAAATAGGTACGTATATACTGGAAGATTTTTATATATCGAAGACTGAAATTATGACTTCAGACTGATTTTAATGATTTAGATGATTTTTCACTGTAACTGAAAAATCCCCAACTGCTATCCCTTTTTGTTAATAGCGATTCACTTCTATGAATTGCAATTATGATAGCAGTCCCATCTTCAGAATTGCGATAGCTGTTAGATTCTGTGCATAGCGAGTTTTTAATGGAAGGCATACACGCACCAATTATTGTACCAATTTCATTGAATTGTACAACTGATTGTTACGTATTTGGGGCAGTTGTATGAGTTGTACCTACTGATTGGATGAAAATCAAAATTTTTTGATATTTTGTCAAGTTGGTTGTGTTAGTTGGATCGTGGCTGGGTTGGTCGTGCGATTTCAAACGATTTCGCCATTTTATTTCGGCTGTCGAAGAGAGCGCATCATATATGTGACCTGGTCTACGGAAAGGGGGCTTAGGTGTAAAAAAAAGGAGAACAATTAATGAGATAACGAGAAACTGACGATTATTTTTAACAGCTTTTCCCAGAAAACTAGATTTCGCACGTTAGCTGTTATGTTTAAGCAACGAGGTGAATATTCAAAATGAAGTTGGCCCAAAAATTGTTTTAAAAGTTGTGTCGTATGTAGCGGCAAGGACAATTTCTAGCCCAACTCAATCAACCAACTAATTGTTGCGTGTATGCCTTCCATAACAGTACAGTTTATTAGGGTTACTTGTGATCGCAATATTAGAATAGTATAACAGCAGAAAAGTTACAGCTTTCTTCAAGGTATGCTAAATACGTATATTTGATTTTTTGTCATAACGGTTTAAACTTTTAAGTATAACGTTCCTATGATTTTTAATAATGACAGGAAATTTATCAAGAACAAGTAAGGAAGGGCTAAGTTCGGGTGTCACCGAACATTTTATACTCTCGCATGATAAAGTGATAATCGAGATTTCATTATACGTCATTTACATATTTTTCAAATACAGTATTTTTGTAAAGTTTTATTCCGCTGTCATCATTGGTTCCTAATGTATACATTATGGAATTCAAAATAGCGTTATATTGGAAGAAGGCGTGGTTGTGAATTTGTACATGTTATCACGGTGTTAAGAAAATATTATATACCGAATTTAATTGAAATCGGTTGAGTAGTTCCTGAGATATGGTTTTTGGTCCATAAGTGAGCGACGCCACGCCCATTTTCAGTTAAAACAAAAGCCTGGGTGCAGCTTCCTTCTGCCATTTCTTCCGTAAAAATTTAGTGTTTCTCATGTTTTTTGTTAGTCGGTTAACGCACTTTTAGTGATTTTCAACATAACCTTTGTATGGGAGGTGGGCGTGGTTATTAGCCGATTTCTTCCATTTTTGAACTGTATATGGAAATGCCTGAAGAAAACGACTCTGTAGAGTTTGGTTCACATAGCTACAATAGTTTCCGAGATATGTACAAAAAACTTAGTAGGGGCGGGGCCACGCCACTTTTCCAAAAAAATTGCGTCCAAATATGCCCCTCCCTAATGCGATCCTTTGTGCCAAATTTCACTTTAATATCTTTATTTATGGCTTAGTTATGACACTTTATAGCTTTTCGGTTTCCGCCATTTTGTGGGCGTGGCAGTGGGCCGATTTTGCCCATCTTCGAACTTAACCTTCTTATGGAGCCAAGGAATACGTGTACCAAGTTTCATCATGATATCTTAATTTTTACTCAAGTTACAGCTTGCACGGACGGACGGACAGACAGACGGACGGACGGACAGACAGACGGACAGACGGACGGACGAACAGACAGACATCCGGATTTCGACTCTACTCGTCGCCCTGATCACTTTGGTATACATAACCCTATATCTGACTCTTTTAGTTTTAGGACTTACAAACAACCGTTATGTGAACAAAACTATAATACTCTCCTTAGCAACATTGTTGCGAGAGTATAAAAATAAGTGAAGTCTGGCATATGTTTCAAGTGGTGCATGAAATATATGCAAAAATTAATATTTGCAAATCAAAGATTTCATAGAAAACATCGTTAACAAATTTAACCCTGGACGTGCTGTGTTGTAAACAGCAGCAAAATGACAAAATCCGTTCAGGGTTAAAGGAACATGTCCAGAAAAGGCATCTACAGTGGAACTACCAGCCCAATATTTCTTACGGCCCTGGGGACGATAACTGCTAAAGGATTTTTTTAATTTAATTTAATTTTTTTATTTTATTTAAAGTTAAAACCAAACCAAGCATAAATATAGAGTAACAATATCATACATTACATATGTACATTAGTTGTTTTAATTGCAATGACAATCTATATATATAAAAATAAGTCCGTATATGTACGTCGCCGAACTAATCATAAACGCGTCGTGCGATTTCAACCAAACTTATACACTGCGTAGGCAGTGGCCCATATATGGTTTATGTGAAGTTTGGTTGAAATCCGATAACGTATGTGTGTGCGATGCGTATGTGAAGTGAGTGTGTTTTTGCCGCAGGCATTTTTTGTACCGCATACAGCATTCATTAGTATTGAATACATTTTGGTCGTTTGTGTATTGGAGAGCATTGCACGGAGTGATGCAAATAGCAATTTGTTATCGTTTCTCTTTTCTCTTTGGGCGTCATTGGTGATTGATCTTATCATAATGATTTTTGAAAATATTAATTTCTTCGCATTTTTTGGTGAGCATTTTGATAAAAATAAATTAATTTTCGTTCTAATCATCGTTTTAATTTGAATATTTTGTTAAAAAAACTAAAAAAAACAATGATTAATGAGATAAAAATCGATTGTTTTGCTAAACAAGTGTTTTGATTGTTACAAGTGCATCATATGATTTTGTGACATAATCTCAAATTTGATATTTTGTGAAAAAAATTAAAAAATTGAGTGATTTTCTTTTGTTTAATGACCGATCAGCGAGCTAAAAATTACTTGGATTTTTTGGCCAATTTTTAATTGAATTTTGTCACATTTTCAGCAGATCAGATCGTAGGCCGACAAGTATTAATCAAAATGTTCAAAGGCGTGTCGCACAAATCTACGTTAATGTTGCTTTAAATGGTGCTGGATTTAGATATAATCACACAATTGATTACAGTTTGCATAAGTTTGTGGTGATTGGTGGAATGAACAAAGTATGCCAACATTGTAATGCACTGAAATTTCATATTGAAACACCTGGAATGTGTAGTGCCAGTGACAAAGTAAGATTACCCGAATTACAATACCCACTGGAACCATTGGCAACATTAATTTCAGGAACAACGCCGCAATCGAAACATTTTTTGGATAATATCCAAATGTATAATTCGTGCTTTAAAATGACTTACTTTGGAGCGACGAATGTAATACGAAATAATTTCATGACTACATTTAAGGTAATTTCGGCTCTGGGAATTTCGAATGAAGCATACAGCGACATTTCAGAACTTTTCACAAGTTCTAATCAATCATATTTTGCCTCACAATTTCAGATACAAGAGCAAATTTATCATAGGATTGGTTCATTATTGCCTTTTCCAGATGCAAACCACCAGTTCTTGCAAATCTACTTCCTTGGCAATAATGAAAATGAAGTAGATTCACAAGTGCCAGAAGAATAATAATACGTGAATTGCAAGCATTGTTTCATGAACATAATGATTTGATTAATACTTTTCGGACAGCACTTGATCAGATGCCGTCTGATGATCATAAAATCGTGATTCGTGCTGAGAGAAGACCAACCGGAGAACACGAACGAAGATTTAATGCACCTATAAATAATGAAGTTGCTGTGGTGATTGTCGGCTATGAGTTTCAATCACGTGACATTGTATTGCGTAGAAGAAATAATCAATTACAACGTGTTTGTGAAACACATCGCTCTTACGATGCCCTACAGTACCCAATTTTGTTTTGTCGGGGTGAAGATGGATACGCTATTAATTTAAAAATGGTAGATCCCGCAAACCCACGTGAGTGTTTGTTGTATTTAATATACTCTTCCAATTTTGATTAATAAGAATTAGTATGAAATGATTTAAATTTCCATTTATTTTTTTTTCTCTCCAGAACGTGAAGTCAATGAAAATGTCAGCGCTATGAAATATTATGCACATAGAATTATGATACGACAAAATCAGGAAAATCATATTTCGAAATGTCGGAGACTCTTTCATCAATATGTCGTAGACAGGTATGCAAAGTAGAAACAGAGCGTTTGCTTTATTCGATTCAATCAACGGAAGTTGCGATCAGAAGAGTATATACATCTCCGCGATGCAATCAATAATGATGGAAATGTTGACAATGTTGGACAAGTTGTTATTTTACCAGCAAGTTACACAGGTAGTCCAAGGCACATGCATGAATATGCACAAGATGCCATTTGCTATGTTCGTTTGTATGGTCGACCAGATTTGCTTATTACATTTCCATTTAATCCACAATGGGACAATATTTGTATGAAGGGCAATCTTTTACAGGCCGTCACGACATAACTGCACGAGTATTTAGACAGAAGCTGAAGTCATTGATAGATTTTATTGTTAAACATCAAGTTTTCGGGGAAGTTCGATGTTGGATGTATTCGGTGGAATGGCAAAAGAGAGGATTACCACATGCCCATATTTTGGTATGGTTAGTCAACAAAATAACAAGCGATCAAGTAGATGACATCATCTCAGCAGAAATTCCTGATCAGGAAATCGATCCAGGTTTATTTAATGTTGTTACAAAAAGTATGATTCATGGACCATGTGGTGTTCTAAATATTAATTCGCCATGTATGAAAGATGGGAAATGCACGAAGCGGTATCCCAGAGATTTGATTTCCGAGACAATTAATGGAAATGATGGTTACCCATTGTATCGCCGAGTCAAAAATCAAGATATTACAGTTGATAGTAGGTGGGTTGTCCCCTATTCGCCAATACTATCAAAAGCATTCAAAGCTCATATCAATGTAGAATATTGCAATTCTGTTAAATCGATTAAATATATCTGCAAGTATGTAAATAAACGTAGCCCCACAAAAAATAGTCTAAAGACGTTAAATCGGCAACTGCCCATGCATCCCGAAAAACATGGCTGTGTTTGGTGTTGCAGAGAACCGAAATGATGAAATAACACAATATCAAATGGGAAGGTATGTATATCAGTAGCAATGAGGCAGTTTGGAGATATTATCGTTCCCAATTCATGATCGAAATCCGGCAGTTATTCATTTGTCAGTACATTTGGAAAGTAGACAATGAGTATATTTTACAGTTGATACTGCACAACATATTGCAGAGCGACCACCATCAACTACATTATTATCGTTTTTTGAATTGTGTCAAAATGATCAATTTGCTAAAACATTGCTTTATTCACAAGTACCAACTTATTACACTTGGAATGCATCTGAAGAGAAATGGATCAGACGCAAGCAAGGAAGACCAGTTCAAGGTTATGCTGGCATTTTTGAAAGTGATGCCATTGGACGTATTTACACAGTGCATCCCAGTAATGCTGAATGTTTTTATTTGCGTCTATTATTGATTCATGTTCGTGGGCCTACATATTTTTTGAATTTGAAAAGAGTTAACGGCCTACAGTGTCACACTTTTCGTCAAGCATGTCAGGAATTGCATTTACTGGAAGATGATAATCACTGAGATGCCACACTTAGGGATGCATCAGCAACAGGTTCTCCTCATCAAATACGAACATTATTTGCTATTATTATTGCAACATGTTTTCCATCTGATCCATTGCAATTATGGGAAAATTTTAAGGATTTTATGACCGAAGACATTTTGCATCGAATGCGTCAAATTGCAGGAAATAACGATTAAATGATTACACTTGAAATGTTTAATGAGGCATTGATTATCATTGAAGGTATTTGTTTGGTAATTGCAAATAAAGCATTGACACAATTGGGTTTGCCAATCAAGAAATAAATCGTGAAAAACAATATGCAAATTATCGCAATCATAATTGATTAGCTGAAAGAGCTATACTGGCCGCTAAAAATAAAAACGTTGGTCAAATGAATGCAGACATTTTAACCTATGTTCCTGGTGAGGTTGAAACAAATTAATCAGTAGACACGGTTACGAATCAAGACGACGTTATTAATTATCCGACAGAATTTTTGAATTCCTTGAATTTACCCGGATTTTCACCTCATCGTTTACAATTGAAAGTGGGTGCTCCCATTAGTATGCTTCTAAATATAAATGAACCACGATTATGCAATGGGACAAGACTAGCGGTTAAAAAGGTAATGAACAATTTGATCAAAGCAACAATTTTAAAGGGAATGTTTAAAGGTGAAGATGTATTGATTCCACAAATTCCAATGATTCCAGATTTACCTTTTGAATTCAAAAGACTACAGTTTCCAATACGTCTTGCATTTGCTATTACAATTAATAAAGCGCAAGGGCAATCGTTGGAATTGTGTGGAATTTATTTAGAATATCCTTGCTTTTCACACGGCCAGTTATATGTTTCGTGCTCACGTGTTGGCAAGCCTTCAGTTCTCTTTATCTACACAACAACTCATGGCAAAACCAAAAATGTTGTCTACGAAAGAGCTCTAAGATAGTTAAGTGATACATAGTCTAAGATTGTAAGAAACTAGAATTAAAAGTTGAATAATAGGGAACAAAGTCGACCTTATTAAAAACAAGTGTGTTTCTTTTCTTATTTTGTTTTGCCGTGCGAAGCAGGCACCGGGCCCGCTAGTAGCAATATAAAATCACACACACAGATATTAAAAGTCGCATTTTCGTTCATCACTAATAAACAGTAAGTTGTATGTCTTTTAATTTTGTATATACAGCGTTTAGGAATATATTTTTTCAGTTTCATAAAACGAACACCCTCAAAGTTATCTCGAAAACAGATAGAGTTTGAATACTAGACATTGTTAGAAATATCAAAGTTTTTTTGTAAAAGTTGGCAAATAAATTTTTTGGAAAACAAAACTTTTATAATTTTTATATCCTGAACAGGGTATATTAAGTTTGTCACGAAGTTTGTAACACCCAGAAGGAATCGTCGGACACCCTATAAAGTATATGTATATATAAATGATCAGTATGTCGAGCTGAGTCGATTTAGCGATGTCCGTCTGTCTGTCCGTCTGTCTGTCTGTCTGTGAAATTTTGCAAACGTCATTTTCTCTTCAAGAAGCGGCTTATTTGTTGGAACGGCCGATATCGGACCACTATAACATATAGCTGTCATACAAACTGAGCGATCAGAATCAAATGCATGTATGGAAAACTTTCACATTTGACAAGGTATATTCACGAAATTTGGTATATATTATTTCCTAAAGCAACAATGTAATCTCCGAAGAAATTGTTCAGATCGGTTAACTATAGCATATAGCTGCGATACAAACTGAACGATCGGTATCAAGTTCTTGTATGGACAACTTTCACATTTGACAAGATATATTCACGAAATTTGGTATATATTATTTCCTAAGGCAACAATGTAATCTCCGAAGAAATTGTTCAGATCGGTTAACTATAGCATATAGCTGCCATACAAACTGAACGATCGGAATCAAATGCTTGTATGGAAAACTTTCACATTTGACAAGATATATTCAGGAATTTTGGTATATGTTATTTCCTAAAGCAACAATGTAATCTCCGAAGAAATTGTTCAGATCGGTTACTATAGCATATAGCTGCCATACAAACTGAACGATCGGTATCAAGTTCTTGTATGGACAACTTTCACATTTGACAAGATATATTCACGAAATTTGGTATATATTATTTTCTAAGGCAACAATGTAATCTCCGAAGAAATTGTTCAGATCGGTTAACTATAGCATTTAGCTGTCATACAAACTGAACGATCGGAATCAAGTTCTTGTATGGACAACTTTCACATTTGACAAGATACATATATTCACGAAATTTGGTATATGTGACCTGGTCTACGAAAAGGGAGCTAACGTGCGAAAACTAGTTTTCTGGGAAAAGCTGTTAAAAATAATCGTCAGTTTCTCGTTATCTCATTAATTGTTCTCCTTTTTTTTGACACCTAATCCCCCTTTCCGTAGACCAGGTCACATATATTATTTTCTAAAGCAACAATGTAATATCCGAAGAAATTGATCAGATCGGTTAACCATAGCATATAGCTTCCATACAAACTGAACACATAGTTACTAACAGAAATGCACCTGTGAAGGGTATTTAGCTTCGGTGCAACCGAAGTTAACGTTTTTTCTTGTTTAACTTAAACCTAGTATAATATTGTATAGTGTAAACATATGAGGGCGGCAGCAGAAAATTACCAATTTGTTATATAAATAGGGTGCGCAAGAAAATGACAAGACTTTAAAAATATATTAAATATATATTAATTTTCCATTTTTTAACACATTACGAATGTCATACCCTAAGAAATACAATTTAAACGCACAGGTATAGGCGGGCAATGATATATTTTTTCAAGTTTGTTAGTTGAGACTTTAGAATTGTAATTTTGTTCTGAAGCTAACCGCTGTGGGCGTCTGTACTAATGCTTTTTAAGCTCGAAAAGTACCTTCAACCTCCAAAGTCGATTTGTTAATAAGATGTATCAACCTAATCAAGAACGTTCAAATAAATTTCCGTACAAATTAACATCAAATATTAAGCAACTTAGTTTAGTTCAGACCTATAATCCTGGAAATATTTCGGGTAAAAAACCATATTAGAATTTAAGCGAGAAAGTTAAACCTTGATAATTTTTTTTTAAAAAAAAAAACGCGTTTGTTTGGCAAGAAAAACAATTTCCCCTCATTAAAAAAAAACGCATAAAACCGTTTGTTTGGCAAGAAAAACAAGCTCGGTTATTCCCCGGTTCTTTATTTGAAACGTTAGTATATATATTAGTGTGTCATGACATTGTTTATGGTTAGTTGTTTGAAGATAATTTCAGATTAAATTTGCGTAAATGTTTAAGACTCGATGAAGTTATTCATGGAAATCGATTGGCGTTGGATTATAATGTATCTAAGGCGGCCATTCAAAAATAAAGAAAAAGTCATGAAATTTTGGAGGCAGTGGCAAACACACATGAAGTTGCAACCAAGAAAAGTTTACATAAATCGGAATATCCCGTTCTTGAGGCAAGGTTGTATAAATGGTTCTTAAGCCAAAGACAGCGTAATTGTGCAATTGGTCCAATTTTGCTCGAATTTGCCAAATTGCACACAGGAATAGTGATGGATGGCTTATTTCTGTAGATTCGGTATTCGCCACTTAAAAATTTGTGACGTAGCCCCACAAAAAATAGTTCATTCTAAAGGCGTTAAATCGACATGATCTTGGTGGATTATTTTATCGTTTTCTGCCCATAAAACATTTGTCCAAACGAAAAATGCACTGTTTGGTGTGGATACAATCACATTTGTACGCTGGTGGAATCATTGAAACCGTATTTTTTCAAAGATGCTGTTGGACGCAACGTTACGGTGAATGGCGATCGCTCCATCATCGTTCGATTTTTGCTAACAAATTTTTTTGTTGCCAAAAATGGAAGAACTGAACTTGCTGATTGACATGTGCACATAAGCCAATTTTCACAGTCAGATGATGGCAATGCTACATGACCACACAGCTCGCGATTCTAAGACTAGTCAAGTTAGAATAATGGGCTAAATATGATGGGCTAACCATTTTGAGAATAAACAATTCGTGATTCTTGCTGCTTAAATTAGCATGGGAGAACAATTCATCTTAGAAAAATATCAAGAAATGGACCCGTAAAACCAAATCATTGCTTACATTTTAACGCCTTTAGACTATTTTTTGTGGGTGGTGTTAACGTCAGCAGTAAAGACACAGAAAATTGGAACGACGATCAAAATACGGAAGACAACATTTCGAAGAAATGAAGATGGCTATTCCGGCCGAAATGCTCGAAAAAACACCTTGATAAACGCAATAGTCAACATTTAAATGAAATTATCTTACAAAAAGAAAGACAATCTAACGTTTCAAATGTATAATGTGAAAAAGTACAAACTAAATGAGAAATGTTTATTTCCGTGTTTTTTTTTTCGGAAAAAAAACCCGATATTTCTCGCGAAAAAACCATATAATACAATGTAGAATTAAAAAAAAAAGAATCTCTTCAGGCTTATTTATTTTACCTTACCCTACTTTACCTTAACTTAAGGCAAGGCTTTCCAATTTTATAAATAAATAAATTTAAAATTTAACTCTTTATAACTATCAATTTTACTATTCTTACTTTTTAACAGAATATTAATTCATTATATTTAAATTCCATTATAGCTGCAATCAGCACTCACGGACTACAATTTTTCATCAGAGTGCCACAATCTGCTAATGATCATTTAATAAGAATGAATTGATGGTTTTGCATTTCTGCATAAGCTACCGGCAATTGGAAACTTGAATTTGGTAAATTGTTATTTAATCGTCGCCAGGTATGTATGTCATACACATATGCCATCATTTCCACCACATAGGCGTATACTTTACTTACTTTAATCGTGAGGACACACAGGTGAACCGTTAACATAATGATAAATTATGCTTCGAATAATACTAAAACATCAAAACATGATGGTTCGGTGCGACCGGATGAGGGTCCTCAACGACCGTTTTCATAAATATGCGGGTCGGTGGGACTTTCGTCCGTTTGTAAGACCATATGTCTACATGAAAAACTAATGCTTCGTTTATATGAACAAGAAGAATTAAGTAAAATTAATTTATTGTAAATAGTAAGAGATTTAAAAATTTGGATGGCATCGCAAACGGCACTCTGTATAGTTTTTCAACATATAACCAAACTATAAGATTTCCTTATCATACTTTTATACTTATTGAAAAATTAATATCACCCAATTTTATAAGTCAATTCAAACACTTTATCAATAAAAAAACGCATCCACAAAACCTGATGGTATCACGTTTACTTCATGTATACCTCTTTGATCACCGTGGTCTTAGTTAAACGACCGTTTCTTAAATGTCAACTGTCAAAAGTTAAGCAAAATATATGGAAGTACATAAATATTTTTTTACCAGCAGAACTCTCAGCTCTTCATGGCATTTGTAAACAAAAATTGTTATTAGACACTTTGATTTGTTTTAATGTTCTGCAATATTGACTCACATATTGTCCGATATATGCGCTATAACGTCACTCGGAAGTTTGGAAATCTTTATATTAGGAAAATGGCTAAAGGAAGTATTGTACCAATTCAACAGGAAGACACGTTGATGAAAGTAAAAGAAAATTTAATGATGTAATCACTAATTCAGCTGTATCGGCAACACCAAAAAGAAACAATAAATCAGTTGGTTTTAGAAAGATCACCAATAATGAAGTGGAAAAGCTTGTAAATGAGAAAAGGCGAGCTAGAAGTGAATGGCAGCTAAGTCGCTCCCCTTTAACTCTGCTTCAACTGAAATCTGCTGTACGTAAGTTAAAAAAAAAAATGCTTAAACGCGAGGAAGAACACAACACTGAAATGTTTATAAAGAAATTGTGTCCAAATTCTAGCAAGCAAAACTCCCTTTAGAAAGCCCAGAAATCTTTTAAGCCACCAGCAGATTCCAACATTCCTCTAAGACAGTTGAATAGTAATTGGGCACGAAGTGATAAGGCAAATTGCTTTGAAAATCACCCAGAAAAGGTATTTCAACCAAATTGTCCAAAGAACAAGTCGCTTGCGTCTATTAGGACTTCTACTTCTGAAGTTACTAGAATCATAAAAGAGCTAAGTCCGAAAAAGGCATCATGACACAATAATATTTCTCCAAAAATGCTAATTGAGTTACCAAATATTGCTATAATGGTGCTCTCCTTGCTCTTTAATGCAATTCTTGTTTTCGGATACTCTCCAATTTCGTTGAAAAAGTCGCAGATTATCATGATAGACCAATAAGTCTCTTACCCTGTATTTCTAAAATATTTTTGAAAGTGTTATTATCAAAGATTACTCCTTTCCTCCACGAAAATAATATAATACCCACGCACCAATTCGGTTTTCGTGCTAAACATGGCACTGTAGAGCAAGTAAATAGAATTACCATCGAAATCAGGAAAGCATTCGAGCTCAGAGAGTTCAGCTATTTTTCTAGATGCATATATGTATGTAGTTCAGGCATGAAGGCCTTTTATGGAAAATCATAAACGATTTACCTAACGAATTGCATAAAACTTTGGAGTCATACTTAAGAAACAGAAAATTTACAGTTAAACGAGCACACTTCATATCAGAAGAACGAACAATAAGGGCTGGTGTACCTCAGGGTAGCGTGTTAGGCCCAACTCTGTATATAATATATAGTATACCGCAGACATTCCAACAGCTATTAACGTATTGACTTCCACTCTCGCGAATGACACAGCATTAGTACGGCGTAGCAAATGCCCCATCAGAGCATTAAGAGTATTAGAGCAGCACTTAACTTTTGCCGAAGAATGGCTAGCCAATTGGCGTATAAATATTAATGAGCAGAAATGCAAGCATGTTAAATTCTCGCTAAGACCAGAAACGTGTCAGACAGTTAAAATACGAAATGTCCTAGTACCCCAAGCGAATGAAGTAACTTATATTGGGATTCACCTGGACATATAGCGAGTAAAATAAATTGCATGAAGTTAAGAGGATCAAATTTAAATTGGCTTTTAACAAAAATTCTAAACTTAGCGCAGACGACAAAATCCTGTTATACTATGCAATTATAAAAGCGATAAAGCTTAAAACAATAACGGGTTCACCATGGTAAATGCGTTATGAAAACATTCACAAAAATCTTGATATTCCTATGGTAAAGAAGGAGATAGAGGACAGCAGAATGAGATATATTTCTAAACTTCGCGAGAATCCAAACCCATTGGCTAATGCCTTCGTAAATTCCTGCAATCAAACCCGTCTAAAAAGAAGTGATCTACCAGCCTCTAGACAGCAATGTTTTACCAAGATAGCTCAAATATATTCTTGAGCATTTTTAGATTTAAATAGATTTAAGATTTGAATACTTTTTGTTAGGAGGCTAAGCACATCCAATAAATAACGAAATATTGAAAAAAACAGTTATGGCACTTTATACGTTTTCGATTATTAGCGTTTATGGACGCGGCAGTGGTTCGATTACACGCCCATATACAATACCAAACTCCTTAAGGTGTCAAGGAACATGTCAACCAAGTTTCTTCACCATCTCAAATTACAGCTTGCACAGTATTATTTAATGTCGCTAATGCATTTATTCAGATGTTTATCGCATGCATTTTCTCAGTGTCGGAGAAGATAACAAAAACATTTGTTCTGAGAAAATTTTCTTCATTAAATGCACTCCCAGCGGGATAATGGTTCACCGCTTACATTTTTGTTTGAAAGCTTCGAAGAAAATTCTATGTAGAATTCTTCGATACCAGGTAATGTTGTTGGTGTTCCGGTGAGCTGCTATTTTAATTAAAAAATTTGTTTATTTTCAAATTTATATTATAACTGCATACAGTTTCAACTTTTCTTGTAGAGTGCGTGAAAGTAGAAGGCTTCACCGAATCGGAGTATGCTCAAAAAAGAATCAGTCTCGCCAAAGGCCGTTTCTCCAAGTCTCGTTGCTTGGAAAAAAAAAAACGAAAGGAGACTCAGCCACAAAATTAAAAAAAAAATCATTCCTTGTTATACATAAATACTTATTTTCATAACGAAATACATACATGGACTTTCATAAAAAAAGCAAAATTAATATGCATTTTTTTCTATTCTACTATTGACCTTGACATCATAGAATTCGTCGTTAACTTTGGAATCGAAGAATTCTTCGTTAACAATGGCATCGAAGAATTCTTCGTTAACTGTGACATCGAAGAATTCTTCGTTAACTTTGGCATCGAAGAATTCTTCGTCGCTATGGTAAGCAAAAGGGGTGATCTCTTACTTTTCTTAGGACAACGCCGTGTTAATTTTCATCGATCGGAGTAAGCGATACAATCATGCTGCAACGTTTACCTCGCTCGTTTACCAATGTCTACCATATCCCGCTGGGAATTAAAAACCTCAGATCCCCTTCCATAAAACGATTCATTGTACGAAATAACAATTTTGTTACTTAGGGTGTGGAGCTTAGATATGACAAATGAAGGGTTTTCGATTAATTGCATTTTGATGGCGTGACAATGATCCTATTTCGCTCATCAGCCCAGTAATACCTATATGAAATTTCATTCAGACAACTCTTGGTTTTTACACCATTATAATGTGCCGTCGCATACTGCATTGATTCTTCCTGAGTTTTAAACTTCGTGTGACTTCTGGCTATTCAGCAAACTCAAACGACCACTCCGGGGAACTGTTCTGAGTCGCATTGAAGTATTTCCCGAAATTGACTTTAACAACTGTTTCGAGGATTGGAAAAAACGTTGGCAAGAGTGTATTGGCGCCAAGTGCGATTACTTCAGAGGACGACGTAGATTATGAGAAATAAAATTGTGAACTATTTTTTGCTAATAGTAGTAAATATATTATAAAGGATGATCCATTTCGTGGTTTTCTACTTTTTTAAAGAAAAAACACATAAAAACAACAAATCCAGTTCGGGATTTTCCCCATAGACTTTAGACTTTACATATCTGCACAGGAAAAAGTCTAACGGTGTGATATGACACGATCTTGATTGTCAAGCAGTCCCCAACACGTTAAATTATCTGCTCACCGAAGTGTTCTCTCAATAAATTGATTGAGGCGATGTGTGGGAAGTGGCGCCGTCTTATTGAAACCAAATATTGCCAAGATCACGAGCATCTTTTCGTTGTGCTTTTCGCTTTATCGAATACTCGCTTAATTTCCATTGCCATTATGTCTAGTGGCATATGACTCCAGCCGCCAGATGTGATACAGTGCGGTAGCATATGCAGCTCTGATTGCGTTCAGTCGGACTATTGGCTTCGCCTTTTCTACGCATGTTTTCTGCTGCAGCGCTGTCCCTCATATAGGTGCAGCATACATAAGTATGTTATTATTATTATTAATGAAAAGGATAATACTATAAAACCTTAGCAATACAAAAAGTATCAGCTTTAGCGACTAAGGCCATCAGCTTCATAACTTTTTAAATAAATCTACTAAACTAATTGTCTTACATTATCACACTTCAAAATAGATGTTTAATTTACATATAAATTTAATAAAGTCTTTAATGTTAGAATGTGTTACACTTGTTAACAATTCACTTAAGTTAGCGCTATTAAGGTCTAATCGTAATGAAAAGATTGACTGTTTACAATTAATTGTTGAACTGTGAGATTCTCCAATTTGCCGTATGGGCAGACTGGCTGTAGGGACTTTTCCAATAAATATTTGTGAGTTAGTCTGGTGTGACTAAGTCGAAAGCGATTATATATAATGCACTGTCTTCTGGAAATTGTAGTAGGAAAGATTGGAGGACATCGATAGGGATTCATGTTTTTGTAGTAGTGCGAATAACTGGCCCAACAATCTTTTTCGGCTTCACGATAAAAGTTTTAGCTACATTTCTGATGTCATTTTGGATAATGATATTAATGGGTTTTAAGGGAGATGTAGTTGCTAATTTTGCTTCGGAGTCTGCTAGAGTGTTCCCTTGTACATATGCCGATATGACGGGGTATCTGTGACAGTTTTATTTTTCGATGTTGGCAGAAAGTATATCTCTGATTTGGCAAATCGTTTGATCAGAAAAATTTACGCTAAGGATAGCTTTAAGTGCTATAAGTCACTGAAGATTATATGCTTGTCTCTGATCTTTTGAGCTATCTGGCAAGCATGAAGAATGACTGTTGCTTCTGCCTTAAAAACTGAGGCGAAAGATAGTAGTATAGCAGAGATTATTGTCGCTGGAGGCAACGATATTAGTGTGCTTTGGACCATCAGTGTAGAGAGTTTTCCAATTAGTGTGATTGAGTCTATCATCACTCCTAGATATCTCAAAGACTGCTGTGTAGCAATGGTATATCCGTCAATATTGAGTGTGGCAACATCTCGTTTCTTCCTGCTTGTGAACAGACACTATATTTCGAGAATTTCTTTCGCTACCACAGTCACCACGATGTCATCCGCTTATCCAATTATTTGCACTTCCTTGGGTAATAAGAGGCGCAGACGGCTTGACACGACTCACGCGTGATCTGTCAACAAAAGGCTATTGCAACAAGTCTTCTTCTTCTTTACTGGCGTAGACACCGCTTGCGTGATTATAGCTGAGTTAACAACAGCGCCCCAGTCGGTCCTTCTTTTCGCTACGTGACGCCAATTAGATATTCTGAGCGAGGCCAGGTCCTTCTCCACCTGGTCCTTCCAACGGAGTGGAGGTCTTCCTCTTCCTCTGCTTCCCCCGGCAGGTACTGCGTCAAATACTTTCAGAGCTGGAGTGTTTTCGTCCATTCGGACAACATGACCTAGCCAGTGTAGCCGCTGTCTTTTAATTTGCTGAGCTATGTCAATGTCGTCGTATAACTCATACAGCTCATCGTTCCGTCGAATGCGATATTCGCCGTAGCCAACGCGTAAAGGACGATAAGTCTTTCGCAGAACTTTTCTCTCGAAAGTTGTTGTCATCGTCCAAGCCTCTGCACCATATAACAGGATGGGAATTATGAGTGGCTTATAGAGTTTGGTTTTTGTTCGTCGAGAGAGGACTTTATTTCTCAATTGCCTACTCAGTCCGAAGAAGCACCTGTTGGCAAGAGTTATCCTGCGTTGGATTTCCAGGCCGACATTGTTGGTGGTGTTTACATTGGTTCCAAGATAGACGAAATTGTCTACGACTTCATAGTTATGACTGTCAACAGAGACTTGAGAGCCAAGTTTCGCAGACAGCAGATTTTCTACTCGACTTGCACTCCTGCTCTCTGAGAGCACTCGTCAACAACTCGGTATAAGGAAACTGTGGCATTTCAAACTCTTTACGTACAGCTGCAACCGAAACCATTGGTTTTTGAAAAATGCAAAAGAACAGTTAGTATGACGAGGGCAAGACGAAATATCACCTTCCTTGTGTTTGTTGACCTGGGTTTTTTGCGTTACAGAGGCGGGTGCGTATCTTGGCTGCAACAAGGTAGGACCTCCGAGCGCACGCACGCACGCTATTTCTGGCTCCGGCGAAGTCGATCAGCCTCAACCCATTTGGGGATGTTTCCTCGTGGAGGCTGCATTTACCGACCGTAGTGCGAAAGATACCTTCTTTGCCCACCCTGGCGTTAAAGTCGCCAAGCACGATTTTGATATCGTGGCGGGGGCAGCTGTCATAGGTGCGCTCCATTGAAACAAGTAAGGAATATTTTATTTTATACTCTTGCAACTTGCTGAAATTAAAGTCAGGGAAATACCTTAGGATATGAAACGTCAACTAGAGGATCGGAATCTAAGGATTCTTATATATACATACACCATATATAACTTATACACTGACCTGACTGGCATAGGATTTGTTGGAAAAGACCAAAATCATTATAGGTAGTAATTATGCAAAATCAGCCAGATGTTCAAAAATCATATTGTCATAAAGTGGCATACACTAAAGCCATTATTCGTGAAAAGAATTATCCCATTATATTAATTGCTTCTTGATTTTTGTACTGGAAAGTAAAAAACCACGAGCCAAATAAAGCCTTCTCATACCATCTCGACGGCAAATTTATACGTGTCTGGAGCATTTAGTTATCGATTTATCGCGCTTTTAGTAGTTTTAAACAGTACCTGTAGTGAGCGGGGTTCTCATTCGATTTCATCCATTTTCATACTATCGGTAGGAGTTCTTGTAGTATTCGTACTGGGCTAATTTTGTTGTTGTTGCTTTAGTGGTTTAGGAGATATGCGCATGGTGCCCCTTGCTACTGCGATCCCCTGTGCCAAACTACAAGTACTTCTAATTGGATTACCCGTTATAAAGATATTCAAACAACCACTTTATTTTATACCTTACCTTAAATCCATACATTTTAAACAAACACAGAGAGCATCTCTTTCTGGTAATGATATCTCATATAATAACAAAACTGTATAAAATAGAGGCAATAGGTCCCCTAGCTCCCATACACCAATCCACCATGAGCGGGGTCGTCGGCCCATAGCAGCGTGATGGTACACCGCCGGTGCAAGTAGTACATTCGGTTGGAGTTTATATGATTGAGTTAGGCGACGAAATTAAAAAGCTGACCCAAAGACGAAACATACGGAGCATTCCCTGCAGCTGAACCTCAACCACTGCGAATCACCACGGTAAATCTTGTGCATACTATGTTTGAGATGAATATTGACGTAGTAAGAGAGCAATAACCGCGCTCTGGCGTAGCAACGTGGATCTCTGACTCAACGCACAAAGATAAACCCTTATCAGGACAACCGCACTACACTCGGGCAGAGATCTGTCGTGCTGGACACCATTTTACTTAATACTGTAAAAAAAAAACACATTCGAAAAAAGTCGAAGCTCGCCAGCCAGCAGCTCCTTAATGCGATCAACCACTTGGCATACCGACCAACTGGCCATCCCGTTTGAAACTGGACAACATGGCACATACAAAAATCGACCCCGTAAAGAGAGTCCAAACTAAGGTCTTAAGAGTCGGAACACTTGATAAGGAACTCTTCAAAATAATGCTACGCAACAATCCAAAAAACGGAGCGGATATAGACCAAGTATCTTGAGAAATACATCAGCATGGCCTTGTGAAAAAACACGGCGCGAAAAGAGAGCTGACATTCAGGTGGAACACGTAAATTGAGATAGTAAGAAGCGAATGTCACATCTGTGTCAGAAGCTTCTACAATCAATGGAATACACAAGGCTATACGAGTGCTTCAAAATAAAGATCTGAAAAGAGACAAATTGCTTTGAAGACCTATGTAAAAATCGATAACATCGATCGGGCGAACACTAAAAAATCGTGATTAAAAAGTGAAAGGGGTAAGCGCCAACCTGACCTAAACTAACAAAAACGGTCGTGCAAACTCTATTCCTCTGCCAATTCCAAATATTTCAGTCAGAAGAAATGGGTACAACCTACATACTAATACTCACCGACGAAGAATTCGCAGGAGTATGGGAAGGTTTGCTATCACCAAAGCACCCGGCCTGGATGGCATACCGAATAAGGCCCTAAAGATTGCCATTAAGTACAATTGTATATGCAGTGACTAAGAGAGGGCGTTTTCCCTAAAATATAGGAGAAACACTATCTGGTTCTTATACTAAAACAAAACAAACCAGGTGGGGATCAAGGTTCGCATTGACCATTATACATGTTAAATACGGAATCCATAAAACAAATCAACAATCTTATGTATAAGTTAACACAATATTTTATGAACTTCTACATAAATTCCATTCCCACATTACATACAAACCGTTTGCATACTTTGGAGTCCTATTACAACCAAAAGTGCAACTGCGCTAAACGCGCATCCGCTAAATTCTTAAGTGAGCGAAACACGCGCAACCATGTCTTCTCCCCCAAAACCAAATAGCTGCAGGTGAGCGCTACACGCGCAAACCCTTTTAGCTGACCAAGCATCTTTGGTCACGTAGGCCGGCTCAAGCATAGGTTAGATTATAAACCTTAAAGTTAAGTGTAGTCAGTTTTGTAATAAAGCTCAACAGAAGCACATAGTGCTGCTTATAAAAATGCAATGTTTTATTTTTTATGTTATATGTACAGTGGTCAAAAAAAGTATTCGACATGTAATGACTTCTGCGAATAATGATGCATAAAAACAATATTATCAACAAAAACGAACAACTTTTGAATAATTTGGTACAAATATGATTTCAGCTTCTATTGTGGAATTTATTGTAACTACAAAAAACAAACTAAATCAGAAAGTTAACGATATTAATATTCAAAAGCAATTAAGTAACCAAAATAAGTATTCGACATTTAAAAAAATACAATGAAAACGTAATAATAATGAAAAATTAATATTTTGTTGTTTTTTCTCTGCGACGAATAACTTCCCTCAAACGTTTTGGCATCGATTTCACCAAATTTTTGGTTACCTTTATATTGATTTTAAGCCATTCCTCTTCCAGAACCCTCTCCATTTGATTTTTGCTGGCAAAGTGACGCTCTCTCAATCGTTTCTCCAAAATGCTCCACAAGTGCTCAATCGGGTTGAGATCCGGACTTTGAGCAGGCGTTTTAATAACTTTAGGACAATTGTACAGCAACCAAAGTCTTGTATTGTGAGCTGAATGTTTCGGATCATTATTCTGGTAATACTGATAATCTTCTTCAATTCCCAATTTCACAGCACTAGGTCGTAAATTTTCCTTTAAAATATTTATGTAGTATATGTGGTCCATAGTTCCATTAATTCTCACAATATTTCCCACTCCTGAAGCCGCCATACACCCCCAAACCATTATACTGCCGGTAGAAACCGTATATTTTACGGTAGAAACCATATTTCGTTCTTCCAGCTCCGTATTTCGCTTTCTGTATACTATTACTCTGCCGTCACATCCAAAGAGATTAAATTTGCTCTCATCTGCAAAAATTACGTGGAACCAAAACTATTCAGGCATATTTACATATTTTCTGACAAATTCTAATCTCTGCAGTCGATTCTTTCTGGAGATATAAGGCTTCTTCCGTGCTGTTCTAGCTTTAAATCCGTTATGTTTTAAATAATTTCTAATGGTTTGAGGTATAACATCTACGCCTACGTAACTCCTAGTAATTTTTGCTAGTTTTGATGCATTAATTTTGGGGTTTTTCTTAACTTCGCGAACCATCCATCGCTCCGCTGTTTCAGTAATTTTCTTTGGTCGACCCGATCTTGGTTTATTATCAACCAATTTGCTTTCTTTGAATTTTTTTATTATATAGTGAATACTTGTTCTGGGCCTATTTATTATAGACGATATGTGATTTTCAGAAAATCCGTTTTCAAAGTGAGTAATAATTAAATTTTTAATTTGGACTGACTACTCTGCTCGTTTACGCCTCATTTTGCCAAAAGTTTAAGTAAAACTGCTTTTATTGTATACACAAATAGGCAATATACATAAGTACATATTTCAATTCCAAAAATTCGCTATTCCACATAACGGTACTTTCGAGTTTTCCTTTTAAGAATTCAGCAAAGCGATCTGTGTCGAATACTTATTTTGCTTGCTTAATTGCTTTTGAATATTAATACCGTTAACTTTCTGATTTAGTTTGTTTTTGTGGTAACAATAATTTCCACAATAGAAGCTGAAATCATATTTGTACCAAATCATTCAAAAGTTATTGGTTTTTGCTGATAATATTGTTTTTATGCATCATTATTCACAGAATTCGACACATGTCGAATACTCTTTTGACCGCTGTATGTATATACAGTAGCGTGCGCAAATGAGTACATAAATAACAAGCAATAACAAAGAAAATAAAAACAAATATTTTTTCGTTTATTCGTTGTTCCATTCTAAATAAAACAACAAAAATTCAAAACATAAAGCAACAAATTCATACAGATAAAAAACCATAACAAAAATAACTCGCATGTGCTCAATTTTGCACTTTTCAATAAAGTTGTCAGTGGAGCACTTTTTAGTACTTGGCCCATAATCCTTTATTTTTTAGTACCATATTAATACGCTTAGGCATGCTTTCAACCAGTTCCTGTATTATTTCTTTAGTTACATTCTGCCACTCTAGCTGTACTCGGGCCCACAGCTCTTCTAGGTTTGATGGAGCTGATTGGTACAACCCCAGCCGTCTTCCCACGATTGACCATAAATTCTCAATCGGGTTGAGGTCGGGGCTTTGGGCTGGCCAATTCATCAGATGAAAAGTGGGCTCACTCAACCATTTTTTCACTATTTTCGCAGTATGCTTTGGGTCACCATCCTGCTGAAACACGACTTCTTCTTCAGGATAGGCACACTTGTCAACGAACTCGGGAAGATGAGTCTGCAAATTGGTGAGGTAGTCTTCCTTCTTCATTATACCTTCAATTCTGTGTAATGGCCCAATATGCCACCAAGTAAAGCATCCCCAAACCATGATGTTTCCACCACCATGCCTCACAGTTTGCTTCACGTGGTGGCGTTGAATGGTATCACCAGGGCGACGCCAGCAGTACTGCTTACCGTTCGATTGGAAACGATTAAATTTTGATTCATCTGACCAAATAACTCGTTGCCAGTCATTTATCGTCCAATTTTTATGCTCTCTTGCAAATTTCATTCGCGCCTTTTGGTTCTTTTTGGACAATGCAGGTTTATTTTTTTTAACGGCTGAAATAAGCCAATGTTGTGGAGCGGCCTCATTTCTGCCATCATAAGACGTGCATCCGCGTCGGTCAACAGCTTGCGGCGGCCTTTGGTTTGCTCTTTGGGAGCAGTATGTCGTCTTTCTTGAACGCGAATGACCACAGATTGACTAATATTTAACTCCTTGGCTATTTCCCGAGATGAAGCACCATTATTTGTTAAGGAAACTATATTATTCTTCACATCATGCGATAACTTTTTAATTTTTTTAAATACAGAATATTATTGCGGTTCACTTGATATAACACTTTATTTATTACTGATCACACGCTTTTATACATAAATTTGCATTACTGGTCGTAGACGATAGCACACAATTCAAAACTAACGGTATAAACTGGCTTTATGCTGAGTACAAAATATACAAAAGTGCAAAATTGAGTACATGCGAGTTATTTTTGTTATGGTTTTTTATCTCTATGAATTTGTTGCTTTATGTTTTGAATTTTTTGTTGTTTTATTTAGAATGGAACAACGAATAAACGAAAAAATATTTGTTTTTATTTTCTTTGTTATTACTTATTTTATCGTTCTGAAAAATAAAGAAATGAATTATGTACTCATTTGTGCACGCCACTGTACATATGTATGTATAGTAAAAATGAATCGCAAAATATGTTGCTAAGCGTATAACTCAACAACGCCTGGACCAATTTGACCAATTCTTCTTTCTTAATGTTCGCTGAGGCGCAAAGATGGTTTTTACGGTGAGAAAAATTTGAATAAAAACCCCTAAAACAGCCCTTTTCTTTTTCCCATACAAACGAAGGAATGTTTGTTTGTTAGTAACGGCTCGAGAACGGCTAAACCAATCTTGATGACATTTTCAGAGGTTGTTCGCTGTGGATCGGGGAAGGTTTAGAAATAAATAAAAACCGTATGCTTTTCGTGAGAAAAAGTCGGAAAATTGAACAGTTCCAAAAAGTAACTGTTTTTCATACAAATTTTTTTTTTTTTAATTTTTTTGTTTTGGTTTTTAATTATTTGAATCGTTCAAATTTATCGTTTGCTTACTTTATTCCGGCTAATCAAAAAAATAAATTTATTGAAAATTATTCAGTTAAAACTTTATGTGTGTTTCACACAAAGTGATCAATTACAGACTGATAATTGTGCCACAAAGAGGTCACTCTAATATCGGTCGCCGTTCTTTTTGGCATCAACATACATTGGCAGCCTAAGGCACATGACCGATTACTCCCAGGTTGCGATGACATAAGGGCGGAATTATGGATCGCGGTCAATCAGCAAGCGATCGTCACAATGTCACAGCGACCTTTCAAACAACACTTGCGATGTTTGATGGACTTTATTTTGAAGCAACGTATATGTGGTGCTGTTAGATGCTAGATGTACTCTGTTGAGTGACAAAAGAGAGGTTTGCAGCACGCACACATTCTTCTTTGGATGGTGGATGGTGGTTACACCAGATCAAATTGATGAAATCATTTCTACGGAAATTCCTGATGCAGAGAAAGATCCAGAATTATACGAAGTGGTGAAAACCAATATGGTTCATAGACCTTGAGGACACCACAATTCCACTTAGGTTTGTATGTCTGACAATAAATGCACAAAACACTATCCACGTGCTTCTCTTTCGGAAACACAAACTGAAAATGGTGGAAATCAACTCTATCGGCGTCGCCCACCAGACGACAATGGCAAAACATTTAGCATTCAATGGATCGTACTATACTCACCATTATTGTACATTCACATTCAAAACTCATATCAATGTTGAGTATTGCAGTTTGGTGAAATCGATAAAATACGGTCTTGAACGATACGGTCGATACGTGAACTGCAATAAAGCGCTTTGTAGGATATTTACTTTTGCACTTCATGAACGTTTTCCGACTGTTGTGCGTCTCGCAGTTAATTTGGAGAATGCCCAAAGACTGTATTTTAACCCAGAGAATACAGTACAGCCAGTGGAAATTCCGCCAGAAACATACAAAATTCGGAAATGCCTTGATATTATACATGGAATGCATCGTCGAAAAATAGTTACGCAGAAAGCGTCAATAGATGGACATCCTGGTGTGTTCTCAACTAATGCATTAGGACGAATTTACACAATCCACCCGAAAAAACAACGGTTGCTTCTATTTTCGGTTGCTATTGATTAATGTACGCGGTTCAACTTCATTTGAGTTTTTGCGTATTGTGAATGGTACGGTGTGTGCAAGTTTTGGAGAAGCAAGCCAGCAATTACAATTGCTGGAACATGATAATCACTGGAACCAAACAATGTACGATGCGATAGCTACTTCGAATGCAAATGAAGGTCGCACACTTTTCGCGATGATCATTTTTACAAATCAGCCTTCAAACCCGCGTCAATTATGGGATACCAACAAAAATGACATTGCCGAAGACATTTAATATCGTATTCGCTAAGAATTGGAAATGAGTCAATTCCGGTTGATACTTCCGGTGATTTGATATCAATTCCATCTGCCGTTTATTAATTCACTAAAAATGAACTTATCACGAATGTTCGGACATTGGACAAATTATCGTAACTACGATTCCTTAAGTGCACGTGCAATGTTAGCTGACAAAAATAAGGTTGTTGTTGACTTAAACTGGAAGATTCAAAGTCAAATTCCAGGAAACTTGCGCTCATACAAATCGATCGATCGTCTTGACAATGAATACGACACCGTGAATTATCCAGTGGAATTTCTAAATTCTTTCGAGAGGCTTAGTATGCCACCGGATCATTTGCGTCTCAAAGTTGGATCTGTCGTTATTATGTTTCGCAATCTTTATGCACCGAAACTGTATAATGGAACCCGACTGATTGTGACGCAGCAATCGAATAAAAGGGGGTAGAATGCTTGATTCTACGAATTCCTTTGAGTTCTAACGATTTACCATTTCAGTTTCAACGTATTTCGTTTCCAGTGAAAATTGCATTTGCGATGACAATCAACAGAACGCAAGGATATTCGCATAGTGTGTGGCATAAATTTGGAAATGCTATATTTTTCACACGGCCAGATATATGTACGTGGCGTGGTCACGAGTTGGAAAACCATCTTTTTTGTACACCGCAACAGAAACCAAAAAATTTTGTTTATCAAGCTGTGTTACATTGAAAAAAAATGAAATGTTAAATCCAACTTTGTTTTCATTTCAAAACACATAATTTCACGCAGGACATTACAATAAAAACAAAGCGGATGTCACAAAAAAAGAACATTAAGAAGAAGGTGGATCTATGCTTCTGAAGAATACTGCGCATACACTTTTAAGATACTTGGTGGCGTACCGCAAGGCTCAGTCCTGTGCTGTCTATTGTGGAATTTGATGTACGATGGAGTACTGCGACTCATCATCCAAGCGACTAACCCCAGGTAATTGTATCGCACATGATCTGATTTCAAAAGTATGGAACTATGCTTCGCGAGTCCCGTAAAAGCGAAAAACTGGCGGAGGATGACGGTATCTTTTGACAACGAAAAAAAAAACACAACAATTAAAGAAGGGCTAAGTTAGGGCGTAACCGAACATTTTATGTTCTCGAAAACCGCAAGGGCTCATATCCGGGAAAAATACCTTTCCAGTTTCAATACGCATAGTATGCCTTATAGGTTGGCCGATAATTTCGGCAATATAATATGTTCGTAATTGAAACTGGGGTCAAAATATTCGGTATCAGTGAACTTAAATAGTTCTGGTCCGACCTGGACAATTTCATCATAAGATGACACATCATGACACAAAGGCATTATTCGTGTCAAGTTTTAGCCCAAAACATTGGTTGGTTCTTGATTTGCACACCCGAAAGTGGAAGAATAAGATGAAATTTATAATTAGGTTATATGAGAAGTAGGCGTATTTGTAGTCTGATTCGCTTTTTCAAAGATATTGACTTTAAAAATGAAAATGGGGAACCAATAATTATGGACAAATCTAAAGTTTCACGTTAAATAAAGAAATGTAGGGATTCTCTTCGAAGAAAGCAACGCAATGACTGTGATCTGGTAGCCTTATCCTTTGATGGCAGAAAAAACAACTCTCTGACGAGCGAAGAAGCAAATGAAAGATATCATCCATCCATGAGGCCATTTCGTTGGGAGATATGCCTCCACCCATTCATGAAAAAACGAACTTGTATTGAATGGCAAATGTAGTTTGTGATGGTTTCTGCACCGAAAATTTAGCCAGTATGAAACCGGGACAAATTGTGCACTCTCGATGGATAACAAAGGCAAGCAGACTCTTACGTTTATACGTGACAACTAGTTCACCATCAGCGAATTTAAAAACTTTGGCAACTTACATAATGAAAGTTTACGTACTGGTGTACTTTAACATTAAGTTCTACAACTCAGTTGTATACGGCAGTCTTTTGTTTTTTAAATTTACACAGTCCATGCGATATTTACCACCACCGCTGCGAGAAATTGTTAACACTGTAATCCAAAGTAATTCATACTTCGCTCATCCTGAAAATATCTTACTGGCAATGCTTTGTGATAAGAGAAAAGATGTTCGCGAAAGAGCCATAAAAAAGATATTACATTATCGTGATAAAATTTGTGATCCGACTAATCTAAGGGTTTATGATAAAAAGCACGCAACAAATTTTGAATGCTCAGACTTCTTTGATTTGGTTGACCTAGATGATGACAGTGTTTTGTTTGAGCCTACATTCTCAGCAAACATTCCTTACGAACACTTATTTCAGTTTATTGAGTCTAATGATCCGCCGCTTCCTGACCCAGGGATTCCATGTTATACCCAAGCAACTGAGCGTTGTGCACAGCTTCTGACAACAGTTTCCCGACGCGCTATTGCAAAGCCGTAACTATTGAAAGTCGTACTACAACACCACGTATGGAATCCCAAAAAGACTTTAAAACCTAAAAAAACTAAAACTAGAAAAGATTCCCAGTCATCAGCAAACAAACCAATGTCTGTAACTTGCACCACAAAAACATTTAATTTTTTGAAAACTTAATTACAATAATAAAATTTTATTTTCGATCCACCGTATTTTCCACAGTTTGATATTTTTTTTTTAAAAAATATGGGAATATCTGTATGCTGCATAAAGTACAATTTAATAGGTATGACCTCAAAATCTAAAGTCGCTCTGCGCGAACTGGGAATTAATTTTAGACCCATGGTTTTTTGGCAAAACTTTCTTAGAATTTTCTGTAGTTTTCGTTTTTGCTAGCCGCTTTGTTGGTCTTTTCCACCCATACAAATCGACCCGGCCTAATACATAATATTTTCATATTCTTACTCTTGCTTGCAAGTTAAAAGAATAAAAAAATTAAAAGAAAAGTCTCTTCAAAGTCAAAATATCTCTTCTCCACAAGTTTTGTTTTTGACTCACTGTATATTTATCTCAAATAGTTTTAGGGGATTCGACGAAATCGTGAATCAAAATTGGTACGTGATAAATAACTCATAACTCAATTCGTTTTATTGATATATTGAATTAACCATCAACATTGTTCAGAGAATATATTTTCAACCAATTTTATAAATAAATGACTCACACACCCATATATTTGGAATAAAATTTGTTAGAACGAGGAAAATCATAACATATCGATGCCTTACTTTTTCAACCTCGTATCTTAAAAAATTTGAGATTTTCTTATCAAACGATTGCTATTTCTCTGTTCTATAACTGCAATAACTTCCTATCTCAATAAGTTGTGTCTATCGTAAAAAAATTAAGAATACAAAACTTGGTATCTCATGCAATCCTGTTTTCGTAACTGCGTCAAACTCTTATCTCAATATACATATGTACATGTATATTTAATTGAGTATTAATCGTTTTCTTATTCTCCAAAAAGATCTTTTTATTTTCTTTTACTATAGCATGAATACGTGTAGTTGCATATGTATATTTACAGCATAACGTATGGAGTCCCGTTATTCGTCGGCGACGCTAGAACG
Source organism: Bactrocera neohumeralis (assembly GCF_024586455.1). NCBI lineage: Eukaryota > Metazoa > Arthropoda > Insecta > Diptera > Tephritidae > Bactrocera > Bactrocera neohumeralis. The sequence continues at coordinate 49,967,764 of NC_065921.1, forward strand.
AAACTTCAAAAACCAAAAATTTACCGTTTCCTTGTAGTACTTGTAGTGAAAAAAGTGTGAAGTGAATTTTAGTCGTTGCATTGCAGTTCTTTATGTTATCTTTTTGCTTGGTGAATATTTATTTCAGAAGAGTTTACTTTTCATTATTAAAAAAAATGCCATACAAGGCATGTGTGAAAGAGTGTTAGTTTTAACTGAATTTAAATTCCACTTAAGCTGCACTTAATATGAATGAGGCATCAGCAAATTGCAGCACTGCGTGCACTCGAATTGAGTCTGTGGCTACCCGTCTTGGTACAAATCCAAGAGATAGTTCACCTGTAGAAATTCTTGAAAAAACAATCGCCGTTCTTGATGCTGAAACCGGTAATTTTGTTATCAAGAATCAATGCCACGAACCAGAAACACAACAAACTGGAAACGTAATTTTTAATGAGAAAACAGGACATTTTCTCTCAGTAGGTAACACTTCAAGAACGACTGCTACTATTTCTCGGCGAGTAAACATATTAGTCTACACTTTAAAAATATCAGGAGAGGTCAAGATTGTTTGTAAAAAATTGTTTTTGGGTACGCTGTCTCTTGGTGAAAGGAGCGTGTCCAAATGGGTTACTGGCAATCTACATACAAACAACCTTGGCTTGGTAAAGAAAAGTAAAACAGTAAATCGAAAAAGCAACACGAGTAATGTTTTGCTCTAAGCGAAGCGGGATGGTCCACATAGACTTTAGACTTTACATATCCCCACAGGAAAAAGTTGAAGAGTGTGATATCACACGATCTTGGTGGTCAATCGACCGGCCCGAAATGTGAATCTATCTGCTCACTGAAGTGTTCTCTCAGAATATCCATTGATTGATCAGATGTGTGGGAAGTGGCGCCGTCTTGTTGAAACCAAATGTCACCGAGATCACGAGCTTCCATTTTACGCATCAAATAGTCGGTTATCTTGGCGTTATCGCCATATATGTATTAACTGAATTATAGAATCGTTTATGTAAACAAAATAAGGATTTCTCTTTTGTTCTCGAATAAAACGTAAGAATATGCCTTAATATGCCAAAAGCATTTCTAAGCAAATCTCCGCTCTGGTTATAATATAATTTCACATATTTTGAGCATTGTAATAAAGCATATTGAATATTTTTCCGTCAGTAAATTGTGTTAAAATATATTACATATAAACGGTAAATATCTTATATACTGGAAGTTGAGAATCTTCTATTAGGTATATGGGAGATAGGAGTTATATTGGCCTGAACTTATCTATTTTTGGCATTACAACATATTATTAATATAAACAGATGCTCCTTTAGTTTCAAGAAGGTACCTAACATACTCGAATCATTATTAACACATAAGAAGTAAAGTCTACCGGGTGTTTGAAAATCCTGGTATTAGTCATATTAGGGATAGAATATGTTTTCGAACTAAGTATTTTATTAATCTAAGCCACAAACATATTATGTTATTAGAAAACCATAATTAATATAACTCACATATTGGCTGATACTTATATACAATATACGGAATAAAGTCAGCCGGAAGGACGAAAATCTTTCCATTAGGTATAGGGGGGCTATGAGAAGTATTTAACCGATTCAATTCGTTTTTGTAGCACAGACAAACTATCAACAGGAAAGGATTCTCTCCTAATTTCAATTAAGTATCTCCCACATTGACCAATATTTTCAGTGAAAGTCAAATCATAGGCACTGGGATCCAAGTCTTCCAAAGGGAGTTTAAAGTTGTGTTATATAGAAAGTAGGTTTGGCTGCAATCCGATTTCGCGTATTTTCGCACTGTAACATAGTTACGATTCTGCATAGTTATGATACCGAATTTGATTAAAATGAATCGAGAAGGTTCGGAGATATTAAATTCCATCTATAGGTGGGTGGTACCAGGGACATAGTCCAATTTTGACTCTGTCTGCTATAAGCCCTGTGGTTTCATCCCGGAAGGAAAATTGAATGTATCAACGCATTTAGTTATTGTTTTATAACATTATCAATAGTTTTTAACAAAACCGTTATATGGGGAATGGACAAGGTTATCATCAGATTTTTACACTGGCACTGAGTCAAGAAGATTCATACTTTGCAAATTTGTTGATATATCTCTAAATATGTACACTAAATTTATTAGGAGGCGGGGCCAAGTCCACTTTTTAAAGATTAAAACCGCAGGTGCCCTTCTTTACTGAGATCCGTTGTACCAAATTACAGTTACGTGCATTTGATCTGCAAAACTATCGATAGTCGGGCCACTCTACAGTTTCGATAATTTAAAAATGCTCCTGATAATATCGACTAGTTTCTCCTTGAAACCATTTTACCTTGCGCTGTTTTAAATTATGTGATCTTTGCTTAATTTTTACGAAATAATCTTTGGATTTATTATTAAATAAAACTTGGAAAATGACCGCAAACACAAACAAATTAATAAATTTACAAATACTATAAAATGTTTCATGTTACTATATAAACTGCTCTGAGTGTTGGCGAGTTATAAAAAAGTAATTTTTTTATATATTTGTTAATCTAATATGAGATCAAGAATTTTATACATACTTCAAATACGTTCATCAATAATCCACTTGGATTTGTTTCAAAATAGTCATCTATCGACGTTTTTAACCTTTCGTGCCGTTCTCTTATCAGACATTAGGAATCCAGCATGGCAAAACATTTTCTACGACTCTGACGGCATTTCAAACTACCTACGTAAAGCTGCAAACGAAACCATTGCTTTTCGTAAAGGGAGAAACAGACAGTACGATGAGGATTGTCGTGTCACAGTGAAGAAAAAGCAGACAGCCTACCTCACAATGTAGTGATCGACCATAACACGAGGGGCAATTGCAGACAAAATAGAAAAAGGTCGAAATTTGTGAGTACTAAGAGCTTGAGAAGCTGGCCCACATTAATGCTCGAAAATTTGGCGAAAAGATGCGGCGACTAGCGGCAGATTTCAAAACCACAGCATATTCTTGTAGGTCCCAACAGGTGATCTATTGGCTGATGTTCAGAGCATACAGAAGTAATGCAGGGAACACTTCACCAGTCTCCTGAACAGCAGGGAAAATGTAACATCTGGAGATGGCGATGGAATTGGTGTTCCACTACCCGACTATGAAGAGTTCGAATAGCAATTACCCGTCTAAAGAACAACAAAGTGGACGATGGATTACCAGCCGACGTATTCAAATATGGCGGGAAAGGACTAACACAGTGCACGCATCATGAAAACAATCTGCACCAATTACCATAGGATAATTCTCCATGATATCGCATATAAGGTCTTACCGAGGGTAGTGTGTGAAAGACTGATACCCACCATCAAAATGCTGATTGGACCTTATCAGTTTGGCTTTAGACCTGGAAAATCTATCGGAAAATCTATCGACCAGATTTTCTATGCCGTTATGTCTGAACTTGGTATCCAAGCATGTATCAGTCGTTGAGAAAAAAAAAGCACCATAAGGATCGGAAAGGCAAGATCGACACAAAAATCGTGTGACTTCTTTCTATATAGATATATATGTCATATTAGGGTGATTCAAATTTTTTTTTTTTTTTTTTTTTTCAGCCGCAAAAAATAGGTTCTTAGACACCTCTAAGAAAGCCTCTCCAAATATGAGTTTTTAATTGTAACGGGAAGGTCCTCCGCCTAACGGTTTTCTATTTTTTCTTATTATCAGATAGAAAAATTAATATCTCACTTCCGACTACTTGAAAACCCAACCGTTTAAAAGATATTAACGGTTGAAATTTGACTATTTTTGAAAAAATTTTGTATTTCTTATTAATTTTATAACTCAATGAAAAAAATTATTATGAATGATGAAACACATAGTTTTGTAGGAAATTTACTGCTCTATAAAAATGGTCACGATGACGTTAAGTTAAGCGACGAGAAACCAAAAAAGCACCATGAAAAATAGGGATCGGAAAGGTTTACGGTTGGGTTTACGAAAAAATCCGACCATATTTTTTCAATTTCCTACAAAACTTAATTAACAAGATATTTTTTCAAGTAAACGAGATATAAATTTTTCTATCTGATAATAAGAAAAATTAGAAAACCGACGGAGGAGACAATTTCTATCTTAGAGGTGTAGGAACCTTCTTACCAATTTTTGAATACCCTAATACATATATATAATATCAGCTTTCAAATCCAACGCAGAATCACTTTTACATTGGTCTGAGTAGGCAATTGAAAAGTAAAGTCTTCTCTCGACGAAAAAATACCAAACTCTAGAAGTCGCTCATCATTTCCGTCTGCCTACACAGAGCGAAATGGCCACCTAAAATGCCCTGTAAAATAGAACAAAGTTTAGAAGATTTCCTTTCATTTTCTCTCCAATAAGATGCCCATCTTATTATTACTGGATATCTCCTTTTAATAAAAATGTGAAGATAAAACGTTAAACTAAGGTGAACACCTTTTCAATATAATTTAGGAGATGACGCGTAGAATTTAGATGAAATCCTTTTCAGTGAAATGTAATAGATAACCTATAAACCTAAGCTGAAAACCTTTTCAATATAATTAAGAAGGTGACCCTTAGGATTGAGAGGAAACGCTTCTTAATAAAATCAAGTAGATAACTACTTACTAAAACTAAGCAGAAACTCTCCTTAACATAAATAAGATGGGAGTTTTAATTTTTATTGGAATATCATCTTAATTTTAACAAGCCGATGATCTTATCAAATTGATATTATTTTCCCCTAAATTGAAATTAATACTTTCTGAAAATAAATATAACACGAGTTTTTTTTAAACTGTTTTTTTATTTATTAATTCAGCATTAGCATAACTATAGCTAGTTTAAATACTTATGTATATATAATTGAGAATGACTTTACATATTTCCTTGTACTATTTTTTATAACATAAATAATTGAAAAACTTATAATTCTTATAACTCTAATAGAAAATTATTAAATTGAAATTAAATTCCAGACATTTCATTGCTTATTACATATTTTTGCGGATGTTTAAAATGCTTCAAGTTTTCCAATTCTTTAAGAAACTTATACTCAGAATCCACATTTTTAAATGGTTCAGATAAATTTCTCATTATTTCATCAGATAGAACTTTATTTTCAAAATTTTGAATCAACGGGTTAACCATTTCTACTATTGGAGCCATAATACGTTCTTTTATAGATTTTTGAATACTAAGAACGTCTTTTCTCGAAAAATGTGGATGATTGTGCAGTTCAAGAGTAAATTCAAGGACTGAATGCTTGAAGTTTGCAAGACATGGAAGTGGATACTCGTCACGATACTGTAATTGTGTAAGTGGCTCTTGTGAAACTAAAGATTGACCTAAGTCATTATTTACCGGGGAAAAACTCACAGTTTTATGCTTTTCTAAGTCTTTTCGGAACCTATACACATTGTGCAATATTTGATTGCAATTTTCCTCATTGCAAACCTATTTTGCTATGGACTGAAGCCCATGATCTTCCTTTAAATGATTTATAAGTAAACATGAAGTTAAGTGGGGTTTGTGACATAAATAGCAAGCAAATTTGAACATTTTTAACAATTAAAAAGAAAAGAAAGAAAATAAAAAATTAGTTACTCAGTTAACATGCTGAGTAAATTTTAAACTGAAGGAAAATCTTCAGACTTAAGCCCAAAAAAGTATTGTTCTAAAAATACGCAAACTTGCTTGCTATTATGGGTATAGTCAATTTGGAATACATAACTTAACTTAATAATACAGTCGACGCATTTCATTAAAGTCGGGCACTTCCACTTAAGTCCGTCGCAAAATATAAAGAATTCTGATATACTTGTATTGTCCTCACCTACTTCAACAAGCAATAACAACACAATGCAATATTTAGAGTCTGAAATTATAAATTAATTCAATATATTAATATTTTAATATTGTTTAGTTTTCATGTTTTCTTACCATTTGACAAATCTTTGTAAAGGAGTTTCGAAAGTAGTAACTCTCGGCTGGCTTGGTCTTTTATTTCCGCATTTAAGATAGGAAGGATTACTTTATAAAACTTGTCAAGTTTTAAGAACAGCTCGTTTCCAATATCTGGATGCATGGCATTAAAATCAATATCAACCTGTTATAATTTAATAAATGTTTAATTTGAAAATAAATACTTTGTGCTTTTTTCTTACCAATTCGTAACCGTTAAAATCATTGTAGCGCGGCCAGTCTGCTAGCAAATCCGACAGAGATTCCTTACATTTATTTCTAAACGTACATGTATCTACCCAAAACTTTTTAACTTTTTCCCAAGGTGTGCAGTTATGTGCCAACCAACACTTTATCTGCAGTGCAAGAAGTTAAATTAAATATTGTTAAAACAACAAATTATTTTATAAAGTAGGAGTAAAAAGTATTGCATACCGTCAAAAACATCTTCATGAGCTTCCTGAGTAACAGAATTGGCTTTGTTTTCCAACTTTATGACATTAGCCCAACGCGAGAACAATTTACTACTCGGATTCTATTTTCCCATTTTTCTTTCCAAAAAGCAAAATTCCTAATATTACATATATATAATACATAATATACATTATATAAGAGTAACAAAAAATTTTTGTAAGTTTTTAGTAGTTGTAATGGAATTCGTGCAATTACCTTCTTTTCTTTAGGAAATACCGCAACAATTTCATTCGCCCATTCCCTCATATCTGAGTATTGCATTTTGCGTCCTAAACCAATATACTTGTCAACGATGCAATGTGTTACATTTTTTTGGTTTCTACTGTCCAAGTAGCCATGCCTTTCTTGATAACTTAAAGCAAGTTGTCCCTTTACTGACGTTTTTAAAAGCTCGCGTAGATTGAAAGTCTTCGTTTGAGGCGAACAAGCTAGTATGCTACATTCTTCCGATTTGACGGAAGACAAATCACTGGATATTTTTTTCAGCCAATCTAAGACTTCGGTGTTTGCAGTTTGTGTCTCCTGGTCACAAATAAATGGAATACCCTTAAAAACAGAAATGAGTAGATTATCTTGCTTCTTACTTATATTATAAATCAGTGAGTTTGCGAGTGAATGACTGAGTGTGTAGTTCTTTAAATTTTAGTATACAAGTAAGTACTAACTGATTTTTTTCCTAGCCGATCTCTGCCTTTTTTCATGTTATAGATCATATAAAAAATTGGCAAAAACGAGGTAGTACTTAAATTTATAGAACTACAAAGATACATACTCAGAAAAAATCTAAAAAATTTTGGCAAAAATTGAGAAAAATTTGGTGAAAATTCGTTCGATTTTCCTGAATTTTCTACAAAGTTATTAAATTTAATAAACAAAATTTGCATTAAGCTGTTGCGGTTGCTTTCATAAAAAATAGCGAAAAATTGCAATTTTAGAAAGTACACTTTCTTTCGATATAGCGCGATCTTCCACACAGCCCTTGATATACGTATCGTCGCTCGCTTGCTAGAAAAATGAATGTGCCCTTTTTTCAGTTTTGAGCTAATCAAACCACTGAATTAGGCATTGATTGGTCTATATGTAATATATTAGAATCTAAAGTGAAATGCATAACAGAAAGCTACTGCAATTTGCAAGCAAAAAACAATAATGTAGAAAAATGTATTGAATTTCGAAAACAGTCAACTTTTAAACGTGCTTCCCCAAAACTATTATTTTGGCACATTCGTGCTTCTGCCAAGCGAGCGACGATATATCTGTAGGTATATGAGCGGTACGCAGATCGTAAGAAATCGCTCAAGAAAAAATTTTAGTTTGGTGCAAATCTGCTCATGCAAGATGCAGTTTGAAGGGCATTTTATAAAGAAAATCCACACACTAACTTTCAAATTAAAATTACTTCAAATTTGGCTTTTAGAGCAAAATAAATTTTTTTTCTTGAGCGATTACTTGTGTTGTGCATACTGCTCTATAAACTGAATTGATAATTTAAAAATTAAAGAATCGTCTTACCTTTTTTGTTCGCCACTCCCTCAAACCGGCTTTACATTTTATGCGTTCTCCGAAATATTTTGCGTCACATCTATCGAAAAAAGCGTAAACGTTGTCAATTTGCATTTTCTCAAGAATGAGAAAGGAATTAACCCCCCGTTCAATCAGGGTATCAATTACTTCGTTTAGCAAGCCCCAAGACATTAATAATTCCAAGAATTCATCGTTGCCTTGGCTTGGTTCACCATAAATATCGCACATTGTGAATATAATATAATAATTTTTACAACACAACTAGCAAGCAATAGAACACAAGAGCAACTGAAATGTGGCACATGCCATATACATGTTATATGCAACTTCACAAAAAAGTAACGGGATAAAAAGGCACGCACAACAAAGCAACGGGATAAAAAGAATATCACTGTCGCCAAGTAAAATTTTTCTAAATTGGCTGATGCAATATACAAACATTAATATGTATGTATGTACGCATTTTGAGACGTTAATAGCAAATTGTAAATTAATAAGAACTCTTTTAAAAATAAAAGGTTTTTCTTTTTAATCAGTTTAATAAGGTTCTAGTAAAAATAAGTGGATGTCCTTATTGATTTGCTCTTTAATAGTTTTCCCATAAAAACAAGTAGATTTCTTCTTACAATTGATTTTTTTGACAAAATTACAAAAACAAATTAATAAATAAGAAGTTATCTTTTTATTTTCAGCCGGTTTCCTTTTCAAGAGATTTTAGAAGAAATTTAAGCTAAAATTAAAAATTTTCTTCAATTTTTTCCCCCCTAGCTCTCCTCGCCTGGAAAGCTTTTTTAGAAGTCAATCTTATTGATTATAGGTGAAGTTTTTGGCTTTGTGTATCAGTCGACCTTAGAACTGGCAATGGCGAGTACCGCAGTCGATGGAACGATGAGCTGTACGAGATATACGTCAACAGTAACATACAAGTAGTTCAGTGAATCAAAAGACAGCGGCTGCGCTGGCTGGGTAAAGTTATCCGGATGAAAGAGAACAATTCAGCTTTGAAGGTTTTCAATGCAGTACACTACGGTAGAAGCACTCCGTCGAAGAGATCAGGTGGAGAAGAACCTGACTGCATTTGGTATGTTGAATTGGCGCCAAACAGCGAAAAGAAGAAACGATTGACTCACAGTTGTTAACTAGACTATAACCGCGTAAGTGGTGTCTACGCCAGTGACGAAGAATATTCTTCCTAACGTATTCAAGAAAAATTAAAAATTAATTAAAGAAAATAATTATTAAATTTAACAATATGAATATTGTCTTAAAATTGTCTGTAAATACTGAAAATATATGTTCCTATTCCAAAAACGAATGATGATATTTTAAAGCTCTATGGTAACTCTAACAATTCTATAAAAACATTTTCTTTCTAATGGTACTTTTTCTACTATTGTAGGTAGTAAGCCGGATGTTTCATTTCATAAATTATGTCAGTTAATCAGAGAATGCAGCGCAAAAGCATTCTAAACGATAAAGAGAAAGGAGCTATAGACGCTTTGAGTGGTGAAAGTTTGACTAACTGCGTCATTGCTCGGAATTTGGGAAGGTTGATAACAGTGGTGTGTAATTGCCTGAATAACAAAGAAATGGCCGAGAACTTACTCTGGTTGAAAAAAAGAGAAATTTGTCGACAGTTATCAAAAAAACGACGTCAAAACGGAAAGAGAGAATAAAATTTTGGCAGAGGCTCAATTATAGTATGGGACGCATTTTCAAATTCTGGGACAGAACCGTTGGCATTCCTTTCTTGCTGAATGAATAGTTCCGAGTACCAAGAAGTATTAGAAGCAAACCTGCTACTCTATCGGGTGATTTTTTAAGAGCTTGATAACTTTTTTAAAAAAAAAAACGCATAAAATTTGCAAAATCTCATCGGTTCTTCATTTGAAACGTTAGATTGGTTCATGACATTTACTTTTTGAAGATAATTTCATTTAAATGTTGACCGCGGCTGCATCTTAGGTGGTCCATTCGGAAAGTCCAATTTTGGGCAACTTTTTCGAGCATTTCGGCCGGAATAGCCCGAATTTCTTCGGAAATGTTGTCTTCTGGAATAGTTGCTCTTATTTCTGTAGACTTTAACTTGACGTAGCCCCACAAAAAATAGTCTAAAGGCGTTAAATCGCATGATCTTGGTGGCCAACTTACGGGTCCATTTCTTGAGATGAATTGTTCTCCGAAGTTTTCCCTCAAAATGGCCATAGAATCGCGAGCTGTGTGGCATGTAGCGCCATCTTGTTGAAAACATGAGTCAACATTTAAATGAAATTATCTTCAAAAAGTAAATGTCATGAACCAATCTAACGTTTCAAATAAAGAACCGATGAGATTTTGCAAATTTTATGCGTTTTTTTTTAAAAAAAGTTATTTAAAAAATCACCCGATATATACACTGTCATCCGCAAAAATCTTTCTCTTTTCAACAAAACAACGCATGTACATACATATGCTTTACAAGCATGTCAACGAAAACGAGGCTTCAACGTAAAAATATCGATATTTTGGAATGGCCAGCTTGTTCTCCTGATGTAAGCCCTAATGCGAATATCTAGGGATGTCTGGTAAGAAAGATTTAGGGTCGGCTTTAATTTATCGCCCCAGGATTTCGGGAATAAAATGGGTATGGTCGGATAGAGGAGATTCTACTCATCACGAATATATATGGTTATAGCCGCAGGAAGATTATAGTTTTCGAGATATTCGCGTTTAAAGTTTAAATTTGCAATATTTTCATTACATATTTTCTATATATAAAATTAATTTTGCACTTATATTTTTCAATTCTATATACACTAGCACATCACTAATTCATTTGTACACATTTATTTTATATAATATGGTGCAAAAATAGCTTTTAATATATGTACATTTAAATTATTGTTGAATTATGATTATTTAAGAATAACAAATGAATTACAAACTGTCAAATAATAAGTGTTACCATATCGACATCATTTGTAAAAATAAATTTGTAAATTTGTCAAATAATCAGTGTTACCGTATTAAAATATTTTACAAACTAAAACAAAAAACAAATATAAAGAAATATTATACCCTAAATACAGGAAACATAATCGTTGATAAACAATAAAAAATGTATAAAAAATTTAAGCGGCCTTAAGGCCGCCAATGTAAAAATGAGTTCTAGGGGAGAAAAAAAATGTATACACCCGGTGTTGGATCGACAAGGGTAATTTTTTTGAAGCACTGCCGAAGGCCGCCTACGAAAAAAGAATTTCAACGTGAAAAAAATTTGGTACACTCCGGTGTTGGACCGACCAGGGTTATTTTTTTGAAGCCCGGCCGAAGGCCGCCCACGTAAAAAGGAGTTCTACGCGAAAAAAAACTAGTACACCCCGGTGTTGGACCGACCAGGGTTATTTTTTTTATAGGTTGTTGATTCTCGTATTTGGGGTATAATCTGTTCACTTTATTTCTTTTAGTTATTTTACAAATGATGTCGATAAGGTGACACCACTGCTGAAAAATATTAGCTTGGGTATTTAATAAATTATACAAAACACTAAATTAAACACTTTGAAAATGCATACATATATAAATGCTAAAACGAAAAATCATTAATTAATTTACACAAACATTTATTTTGCCAAAATATGTTCGCACAGTTCAATGAAATTTCATTTCACACTAATTTCTTCAAGTAATTACAGCGCTGCTCTTCTGGCATCCCGCCTTTTTCACTAACTGCTTGTTGACGGCACCCTGATTGTGTTTTGTTGCCAGCTCAGAAAACAGATCAGGGTGCCCTGCCAGCTGACAAGCGAGAGAGCAAAAAAAGAGATTCTGATCAGGTTATCTATGGAGCCAGCACCGAATTAACATCAAGCAAGATTATAGCGCAGAACCAAATATGCCCTGCGAGAAATATTTTATGATTCTTATTGCCTTTGGTGCCATGCAATGCCTTTTATGTTACAAGTCTTTTAAAGATAATAGGGAATATATCCTTAAAAGACATTTTGTTAATTTTCATCATACTATTAATTATTTAGATTAGATGCTTAATTTTAATTCCAATTTCTCACTGGTCTACTTTGTTTTTGTGCTCACCAACACAGTGACAGATCCTCTCATGCCGACCACTGGTTTAAATCGCACAAGCACCGGTTAAAGTCCAACCGAGAGCGGTGTTTTGTGCGATCACTGTGCTTTTATCGGGGTTGAATAATCCGAATTTCCTTAAACTTGGGTATACGTCGGCTCCCAGTTCCAGCATGATTTTGTCATTCTTGAAAAATGTAGGGTCGGCTGGGACTAAGTGGTCGAACTTCTTAATGATTTCTCCACTTAAGTCACGATTATAGGATCGGGTCGGTAAATCATGCGTCAAAAGGCAGTTAACTTCGACATGCCGGTCGGAATCAGTTAATGATCCTACGACGACATTGCATATACGATGCGAGCCGAGCAACGTTTTCGGTAACCTCATTCTTTGAACCAGCTCTGACGCAATTATAGTCCCTTTTCGGGTCGGATTGATTATGGTTCCTATTTTGTTCCATTTGCCATCATGTTCTGTCGGTATAAGGGTCGGCGTGGACAGTAACGTAGGTAGATCTTTTTGTTTGTGCAATCTTCTTCGCTTTTTGTTGTTCTTTCAGGCTCTTTGCAGAACAACCTGGGATGCCCATGTAGGGTTGAATGGTGTTCCCCATTACACGTGCCACATCGTTTTGTGCTTGTGAACTTTTGGGTGGAATCCGATCTGGTCAAGCAATTGACGCAGTACTTATATATACTTAACTACTGCGTCAAACTTTTCGGTAATGTTCACTTGTGTAAATTTTGAACATGTTACCAGTCGATGATCTTTTTTGCACAGTCCACAGGCGACGTGTTTGTGTGTGCGTTTTGCTGAACGGCTTATAGTACGCCGGGCCATGCGATGCGTTCTTCCTCGTTCTTCTCGAATAGGGGAAAGGGTCGCTTTAAAGCGATGTAAGCGTCTTGCCAGAATCCCTTCGTCGGAGAGTGGGATGATGCTTCGGGTCACGCTGAGTGATCGCACGGTGAATGTAGGGCTGCTTTGGCGGCTGCAAATTGGCTTCATACTGGTTTGGGGGGCCATGTCACTATAAGGAAATAATATTAATTAATTAGTAAGGTGACTATTTTCGTTATGGGGTGGGTAGTTGTTCCCTGAGAGGTACGTATGTATGTCAACTACTCTTGTTTTATTGTTTGCACCGAAATTCGTTTTTTCGATCGGGGGTAGTGTTTCTTGGCGTATAACTACCATATCGTTGATGTCTATATTGAGTTGAGGGTATTTCCACTTATATCTTTTGTGGAGTTCTTTCGTATATTCTTTTTTCCATCATTTGCAGAAGTCTTGATGGAGTATCTTTAGTTTTTGCCATCTTTGTGTGATACTTAGATGTTCAACTTCTAAATTGGGTTCTCCTAGAATTAGTAAAGGTTACCTATTAAGAAATAGCCTGGAGTTAAAGGTTCTAAATTCATTGGGTCTTCATTTAATGGGCTTAAAGAGCGAGAATTCAAGCAACTTTCGATTCGGGTTAGGGAGGTAGCTAATTCTTCTAAAGTGAATTTCTGGTTCTGAGACGCCTTTTTTAAGTGGCTCTTTAAACTTTTCACTCCTGCTTCCCAGAGTCCACCCATGTGTGGAGCTCCTGGAGGATTAAAGTGCCAGTTGATGTTTTGGTGTGCTTCAGTATTAGTTACTTGAGTTTTTAATGACTTCATGAATTCTCGCCGATCTTTAATTAAAAGTTAAGACGCTCCAACGAAATTAGTACCATTATCCGAATAGAGATCGGCGGGACATCCGCGCCTAGAAAAGAAACGTGCGAATGAGGCCATGAATGTGTTGGTGGAGAGATCAGTTACTGGCTCTAAATGTATTGCTTTGATTGCAAAACAAACAAATACGCAAACATAACCTTTTGTGATCAAACACGCTCGCCGGTGTAACTTTTTATGTCGTAGGGACCCGCGAAATCGATTCCTGTTGCTGCGAATGGACGAGTTAAAGTGGAACGTGCCGCGTCCATAATCTGAATAGTGTTGCAAAACGCCATTGATGAGTGGTAGACTTGATGAGAGTTTTCAGCTTCGGTATCCAAAATTCCTAACGCATAAGTCGTAAGACTAGTCGGTTGCCGCCATGAAGGGTTATTAAATAGGTAAATTGGGTGAGTAGTTTGGCTAATTGACTGCTATAGGGTAGTATAATCGTATAACGCTCGTTGTATGATAATGCGGCTGAATCGTTCAACCGACCATTAACTCGCATTATTCCTTTGGGATCGATTAATGGGGTTAGGGTCAAAATTGTTCTTTTTTTAGGTATGCTGATTTTTTAGGTTAAAGCTTCATACTTTTCCTGGAAATGCTTCTTTTGGGATAAAATAATTAGCTTCGGAGGGTAGTGTTGAACTCTTCTGGAGTTATTTCCAACGTTGTGTAGCCATTGGGATCCGTGCCACCAGAAGTCATTATTAACCATTTCCAGAGGTATGCTTCCGCGAGTAACTAGATCTGCCGGATTGTCTTGACTTTCGACATGAGTCTAATTTTCGGTTCCAACCTTTTCTGCGATTGTGGCAATTCGGTGAGATTCAAAGGTTGTCCATGTGCATGGGGTTTGCTAAGCCATGAAAGAACAATTGTGGAATCCGTCCAAAGGTGCATACGGTATTGGCTAATACGTAGTTGGGGTAGGGTCGCATCCACTACATTCGCCTGAATAAGAGCTCCGCAAAGTTCTAGCCTTGGTAACGATATCGTTTTTATTGGGATCCCAAAAGAGTTTTCAAGGTATATGTGTTTGAAGAAACACTGATGTAACACTGCGTAAGCTTTTTCAGATGCGTCAGAGAATCTGTGAAAATTGATGATCGCTGATATCGAAAAGTGGGTCCATCGAGGAATTTCAATGAGACTTAAGGCTTCGTAATCCTTTATGAAGATTCTCCATCGATGGAAAGTTAAAGGTTTTAGACATTCATCCTAATCGGATTTATATGTTGCATTTTTATTTTAGCTGTAACAACAACGGGGCTGATCCAACCAGCTGGGTCGAACAATTTTCCAATAATCGGGTTGATGGAAAAAAAGAATGCATCTTTTTTTGCATTCCATCTGATTCCTAGTGTTATTGGATTCCGGTAAACTGATTGAGTTGGTATCCAATAGGTGTTCTTGTGGGATTCCAGATAAAACTTGTTGGTCATTTGAGGTTTATTTTCATAGAGCGACTAGACTTCAATGATGAAGTGAGTTGATCTCGTGCCATTATCGCTTTTAGTACGTCATGTGCTCCTGCAAGTACATCATCAACGTACATTCCGTTTCGAAGTATCTCTGCTGCCAGTGGGTGGGTTCCTTGTACATAATCCGCTAAGTTGAGGAGCGTACGGATAGCTAAATATGGAGCACAGTCAATACCAAACGTAACAGTTTGTAATTCGAAATCTTCTATTGGGTCATTAGGGGATTTCCTAAATAAGATTTGCTTGTGTGTTTGCTTTCCACGAGTTTTTGGCGATACATTTTTTCAATATCTGCGTTGAATACGATTCGAAACAGATAATGAAAGAAAATGCAGAGTGGGTCCAGTATGTAATACATCATTGAGGCTGTTCATATTTGAGGTGGGGCATGATGCGTTGAATACCTCTCGGAGTTGAGTCATTATGCGATCAGGTTTGATGACTGCGTGATGTGGCAGATAATACGTTTTCGTATTATCCGTTCTTTTTATTGTGTCTTTCTGTTTGTTGGGTTCTTCGTCGTTATGGCGCTGTTGAGTGTTTTTTGCATTGTCCTCAAATTTAGACGAGTTAGGAGAACAATGCAGGGTTGTGTTCATTTTGTATGAACACTTGGAATCACCCGACATTATCATTACGTAGCTTTATTAAATAAAATTTTGCAATTTTATTAAAATTTTTTATAAGTCAATTTTATTTTCTAATTTTTATGCTCTGAATAGGGTGAGTTTGCCATGAAGTTTGTAACATCCAGAAGAAAACGTGATACCCTATAAGATACAAGTATCCATATATGTTTACCAATGATCTGCATGACTAGCTGAATTCGTATAGCCATGTCTATTTGTATAAAAGTATAATCGCGAACTTTTTAAGATATCGATCTGAAATTTTCCACATTTCCTTTTCTTATTAATAAGCGGTTAATTTTTCGGAACCCGCGACATCGTACCGCTATGGCATATAGCTGTCATACAAACTGGCAGATCCAAATTAAGTTCTGATGTACAAACGTTTTTTATTTCACAAAATATCTTCCAGAAAGTTATCATAGTCTTACATTATTGTCCAAGCCAATGCTACCATATTGTTCAGAACTAAATCAAGACAACTTTTTTTCTAAATTCTTCAAAAGTGATCGAAACCTTTTTTATATCGTATATTTTCTTCTCATATTATTGACTCTCAATTGTAATAATAGAATAACTATCAAAAGCTGAAAATAAAACGCCACTAGACTTTAAATCACCGTCAAGGGAATTCGTTTCTGCACCAATAGATTTAGTGGGTTATTTTAAATCGTAGTCCCGAAGTGGTCAATATTGATCTAATAAAAAAACATTAAAAACTTTAAAACAACACAACATATGAAAAATGTAACCAACGGGATTAAATTTCCTTGATATGATATAATTTTCAGTAAAAAAAACTGGCGAGATATGGACAAACTAAAAATGCAATTCCAAATTAAGAGGCTACAAAACATATCATTAAAATTTCAAAAAGAAATTGCTGGACAAATAATTTTTACATTTCAAAAAAAAAGTAAATATTAATGATAAGTTTCTCACATATACTGATTATTTTATAAGCCTAAGAAAGAAACTAGAACTTATTTGTCATTGAAGTAGAAAGTAAGTTTACTTACATTGTACGTCACAGCCCTCTGCTTCAACAGCGCGCCTGTCGTTTCTTCTTTTCGCAACGTGGTGCCAATTGGAAATTCCAAACGAAGCCAGGTCCTTCTCCACCTGGTCTTTCCAACGGGGTGGAGGTCTTCCTCTTTCTCTTCTTCCCCCGGCGGGTACACCGTTGAATACTTTCAGAGCTGGAATGTTTTCGTCCATTCGGACAACATGACCTAGCCAACGTAGCCGCCGTCTCTTAAATCGCTGAACTGTGGCAAGTGTTATTCTGCGTTGGATTTCCAGACGGACATTGTTGGTGGTGTTGATACTGCTTCCAAGATAAACGAAATTATCTACGACTTCGAAGTTATGACTGTCAACAGTGACGTGAGAGCCAAGTCTGCAGTGTGACGACTGTATGTTTAATGACAGAAGATATTTCGTCTTGCCCTCGTTTACTTCCAGACCGATTTGCTTTGCTTCATTGTCCAGTCTGGAGAAAACAGAACTAATGGCGCGGGTGTTTAGGCCAATGATATCAATTTCATCGGCGTACACTCTTTTAGAATATGCTCGATTAAGTTCTGCAGCTCGATTTATTTTCTCCAGCAGCAGATTGAAGAAGTCACACAGTAGGGTGTCGCCTTGTCTGAAACCTCGTTTGTTATTGAAAGGCTCGGAGAGGTCCTTCCCGATCCTGACGGAACTTTTGGTATTGCTCAACGTCAGCTTACACAGCCATATTAGGTTTGCTGGGATACCAAATTCAGACATACCGGCAGAAAGGTAGCTGCTTTTCGTTCTATCAAAAGCAGCTTTGAAATCGACGAAGAGGTGGTGTATGTCGATCGTCTTTTCACGGGTCTTTATCAAGATTTGGCGGATGGTGAATATATGGTCAGTTGTTCACCAAGACTAAAACCACACTGATAAGGTCCAATCAGTTTGTTGACGGTGGGATTTAATCTTTCACTCAATATGCTCGATAGAACCTTATATGCGATGTTTAGCAGACTTATCCCACGGTAGTTGACGCCTATTGTGTGGTCTCTCTTTTTGTGGATTGGGCATGCTATCGTCCGACTATATTTTTCAAAGAAGCTGATGCATGTTCCTTATCAGTTCTTCGTCGCCGTGTTTGAATAGCTCGGCCTACAATTGCTATTCGAACTTCTTCATGGTCGGGCAATGGAACATCTGCTCCATCGTCACCAATTGGGGAATCGGGTTCGCCTTCTCCTGGCGTTATGCTTTCACGGCCATTCAGCCGGCTGAAGAAGTGTCCCCTCCATAATTTTAGTATGCTCTGGACATTGGTTACTAGATCACCTCCTTGGGTTGTACAAGAGTATGCTCGGGTCTTGAAACCAACCAAACCAACACAAAAAATTCAGGTATGTATGTCCCTTTAAAACCAGAACCAATTGGGCCAGAGTCAACTCTACAAAATCGGAATTATTTAAAAAGCAACATATTATCACCATTTAAAACCCACATAAATTTTCCCATAGCCTAAAGCAACTTACACCGATTATATGTGGTAACCAGCAAGAAAGGGTTAATATCGGGTTTAACCAAACATTTGACACCTTTGCAACTTGCCGGAGAAATATTTATAGATGTTGGCAAAACTTTATAAAAAAAAAATTGCGAAACAATTTAACATTAATTATTCTACCAAATCGTGAATGAGTAACATTTAAATTTGGCTTCTTATTATCTTGTATTTCACTTGGCTTTATTTATTAATATATGTATATGTATGTAGAGTCAACGAAAATTAGGGCCGGACCGAAACAATTTACTGCCTTAGGGAAATTCATAATTCTGCGCTATATAAATTTTAAAATTATTTACTGTAATTTATTAAAATACTCACTCATATTCCAAAATTTAAAAGTTTAACTTATATACTTATTATAAACCTTTTGGAAACATTCAATTTCAGATCGCAACTCTTTTTAGTACGAATATTAAGGACTTCAGCTAGTAATTTTTAAACAAACAAGTAAGGCAGGGCTAAGTTCAGGTGTAACCGAACATTTTATGCTCTTGCAAATTCTAGAGATCAAAGCCGGAGAAATACCTTCAGATATGAGCAAAACCTAAGTTTACAATTGTTACGAACGAATTCAACATTCATTGTGAATGCGTGAAATTTCTCTATTAGGGACATATATGGGAATGTGAGATAAGGGTAGTATTGACCTGATTTTTTCTAGTTTTTGGCAATACCACATATCGTTAACAGAAATAAATGTTCTCTGAGTTTTATTAAGTTATCTCACATACCATCACCAATAATAAAGTCAAACGGATGTTTAAAGGCCTGATGTTAGTTATGTATATGGATTTTATATGTTTTATGCACAAAGATACATTAGGGCACAATACTATACCGAAATATACAAGAGCACGAGAGCACCCATTGCAGAATCTAGTGATATATGAACGGCTGATTCGGTAAATTTTTTGTGAGTGACTATTAGGCATGGCTATTGTGAATTGGCGCACCTTCTGCATACATTTTTAACAAAAAAAAACTGTAACAAATCTTTATAATTTAAATAGAAATTATAAAATCGATTTAAAACTTACCTTCCTTAACAATTTAACGACGTAATAGTATGTTTTTATGTAAAATGACAGCTAAAACAGGGTTGCAATTATATTTTTGCGTGACATTGCACGCAAATATATGTACATGGGTTTTGGTCTGACATATTTTACAGCCATTGCAAATAATTTTCTGCGTGCGTTTGTTGTTGTGCCGGTGCACCAGGAGGAAATATATGCAATTCTTGCACCGTGCAAGGGTTTTGCAAGAACAAGCGAATACCCCTATTGTTATTAGAAAAATACTCTCTTCTGATATTATTAAGTTAAGTGGCATGTGGTCCGATATTTGCGGTAACAAGTCAGCCGGAAGTTCGGACTATTTTCTAATAGGAACATGGAAAATAAGAGAATAATTGATCCGATTCCACCTATTTTTAGCACACGAGCTTATTATTATCAGAAAAGAATTCTATTTGAGTTTCTATAATATATCGCACAGATTGAGCTATATTTCGATATTTTAAGTACATATACCTGTATTTTGGTTCAAAGTCGAAAGTAGCTCTTGTAACTTGTATAAACACATTTGGCAATAGCTCCCACTATTGCAAGAAACCTTGAACTTCACATATGCATTCTAAAAAATTTGCTTATACTTATATACAAGTATGTAGGTTGTCGCTATACTACCTATATCGGTGATTGATATATTTAATGATGTTATAAACATGTAATATGGTGATTTTGTAGTGGCCTTACCTCGCAAAAGGATAACAACTTTAATAAATAATGCTTGCACTCATTATTTTGAATTTGAAATAGATGAAAAGGAAATATACGACCCAACGCAGGCGCAATAGCTCTGTCAAATTGATTAATAGGAACCAAAACATCATTATGATTTATCTAGCACATGTTCTGGAGAGAACAACAAAATTATTGATATTACTGATATTTTTACATGGAATAAAGAATTTTTAAGATAAACAAGAAAGAACGTTAACTTCGGCTGCCGAAGCTAATAAACCCTTCACGGGTGCATTTCTTTTAGTAACTATGTGTTCAATTTGTACGGACGCTATATGCTATAGAATTCCGATCTGAACAATTTTCGGAGATAGTATTATTACCTTTGACAGTAAGCCATGTCAAATTTCGTGAATATACAACGTCAAATGCGAAAGTTTTCCATGTAAGCCATGGATTCCGATCATTCAGTTTGTATGACAGCTATATGCTATAGTTAACCCATCTGAACAATTTCTTCGGAGATTGCATTGTTGCCTTAGAAAATAATCTATACCAAATTTCGTGAATATATCTTGTCAAATGTGAAAGTTTTCCATACAAGAAGTTGATTCCGATCGTTCAGTTTGTATGGCAAATATATGTTATAGTGGTCCGATATCGGCAGTTTCGACAAATAAGCAGTTTCTTGAAAAGAAAATAACGTTTTTAAAACGACTCAGCTCAGTATACTGATCATTTATATGTATACATTAGGGCAGGTCGATTTAAAAATCGCCCATTGCTCTATGAAAATCAAATTCTAGGGATCAAAATAAGAAACTTTGCCGAAGGAACCATACCTCTAAAATGAATTTTGATGTCCCCCAATTTGGGTCGAACTTTTGGGTAGGGGCAAATTTTGAACAATTCCACTTTGACCCATTTAGAGTGCTCCAATCGAGTCCAAATGTATGACCGACCCCCACTAACTTTGGACGGCCGATCCACCCATGCCAGTGGCACACCCCCTGGAACTCCCCTGGGGGTTCCCCATACAATCATTTAAAAAAATCACCATTTTTGGCCTTTACATGAAAAAATCAGCTAAATGGCTATGTTTTTTCTTTATTTTTATTTATTTATTTATTTATAATAATATCTATTTTTTCTCTTAAGAAATTTATTTAATCAGAACATATGTAAATGAAACAAGTAAGGAAGGGCTAAGTTCGGGTGTCACCGAACATTTTATACTCTCGCACAATAAAGTGATAATCGAGATTTCATTATACGTCATTTACATATTTTTCAAATACCGTATTATTGTAAAGTTTTATTCCGCTATCATCATTGGTTCCTAATGTATATACTCGTATTATTCAGAAGAGGCATCAGATGGAATTCAAAATAGCGTTATATTGGAAGAAGGCGTGGTTGTGAACCGATTTCACCCATATTTCGTACATGTCATCAGGGTGTTAAGAAAATATTATATACCGAATTTCATTGAAATCGGTCTAGTAGTTCCTGAGATATGGTTTTTGGTCCATAAGTGGGCGAGGCCACACCCATTTTCAATTTTTAAAAAAAGCCTGGGTGCAGCTTCATTCTGCAACTTCTTCCGTAAAATTTAGTGTTTCTGACGTTTTTTGTTAGTCGGTTAACGCACTTTTAGTGATTTTCAACATAACCTTTGTATGGGAGGTGGGCGTGGTTATTATCCGATTTCTTCCATTTTTAAACTGTATATGGAAATGCCTGAAGAAAACGACTGTATAGAGTTTGGTTGACATAGCTATAGTAGTTTCCGAGATATGTACAAAAAAATTAGTAGGGGGCGGGGCCACGCCACTTTTCCAAAAAAATTGCGTCCACATATGCCCCACCCTAATGCGATCCTTTGTGCCAAATTTAACTTTAATATCTTTATTTATGACTTAGTTATGACACTTTATAGGTTTTCGGTTTCCGCCATTTTGTGGGCGTGGCAGTGTGCCGATTTTGCCCATCTTCGAACTTAACCTTCTTATCGAGCCAAGGAATACGTGTACCGAGTTTCATCATGATATCTCAATTTTTACTCAAGTTACAGCTTGCACGGACGGACGGACAGACGGACGGACGGACAGACAGACATCCGGATTTTGACTCTACTCGTCACCCTGATCACTTTGGTATATATAACCCTATATCTGACTCTTTTAGTTTTAGGACTTACAAACAACTGTTATGTGAACAAAACTATAATACTCTCCTTAGCAACATTGTTGCGAGAGTATAAAAATTAATTTAAGTGAGTTATAGAAAAGAAACTAAAAAAATTATTGTTTGAAGTCTTTTTTACTTTCAAGTCTGGGCAATTTCGCACGGCTCTCTAATGTCGTCGCCATAACAGCCTCTACATTTTCCGGTATAACCCGTTTGGAAACGCTAGCTAGCAATTGAACATGTCGTTACTTTCCTTGTATGTGTGATGGAATTTTTGGATCATTAAACGGTGGATCATCTTGATTTAAATATTCTTTCAATGTATCGTACGAAATGCTTCGCGTGAATGGTGGTTCAAATACGATATTTCTATCATTATATATCATATATCATCGTTTATATCTGGTTTTTTATAAACTCTAAGTTCCATTGGCTCGTCAACATCGGTTCGATAGCGTAGAATTTTCTTGATGGTACAGTCGCGCTTTTCCTTCCTATCATCAAACAACATTGATAACAAGATATTTTCCGAATGCGCATAATATGAATTATCTTTAATTACTTGATTGACAATTTTGCGTAAACGAGGTTCTAGAAATCGTGACCAACCAATGAACTTGAAAAATAATGCACTGCCGTACACGACAGAGCTGTAATGCTTGATATTGAAGTACATTGGCACATAACATTTAATTATAAATTCAACCAGAATTCTTAAATTTGCATCTGGATTTTCCGTTGTCACATATAATCGCAATAATCTAGCGGCCTTGGTGAGCCACCGAGAATGTACAATTTTCCCTGGTTTGATGTTAGCCAGATCCACCGGAACCATGCCGCCAGAAATTGCATGGGCCATGTCGTTTAAGTACTTCGAATCAGTGGAAAATTCTTTTTTTTCTGGAGCAGGGGGCATATTTTGCAACTCAATTTTCTGGAAGCCGTTCACCACCTAAAATATATAATAATAAAGTAATTAAAAATGGTTGACAATTATAATAAATGAGTGATAGCAATAACTTACCGGAAGAGTTTCACAAGTTTCGACTTGACGGCTCAGTTTTCCGGTTGCCGATCTTGGTCCAGTGCTAGTTGATTTATCCAAAGCTTCAAACAAATGCCGAAAAGGAAGTTAGTTGAAGTGTAGATGGCAAACAAACCAATGCAATGGCCTTTTTAACAGCAATTTATCTATCGTTAAAGTATCATCTTTTCTGCCATCGAATGAAAAAGCTAACAAATTGGTATCATCTAACCGTTTGCGAAGAACTTCTTGTCTGCATTTCTCTTTTTCTCTGCGAACTTTCGATTCATCCATGATGAGAGGTTTCCCATGCTTATCTTTAATTTTAAAATCTTGCAAAAGAGCGGTTCCCAATGCTGATGCTACTCTGTCAGGCACACCAAATCTGTCACATACCAAGGCAAAGTTAAAACAATCGTATCTCTCTGTGTATTGTGAACTTGTGCTTCTATCCATATCTTCTTGAACCGGTGGCGATGCGTATGTTGAATCATCGGGATCTTGGTATGTTGGCATTGATGACATAGACGTTGCTCCTTGCTCTTCAGTTTCCATCATAAATGCATTCATTGTTAGTCTTCTTTGATTATGTTGATCGTGCATGAACCCTTTGAGGCGTTCGGGGACCCAGCCGCATGCACATGGAGCTGCCTTTAAATCGCATTTACATGTTCCAATGTAAAAAATTGTTTCCAGAGATTTTACATACTTTGTCAATTGTTGGGTGTTGTTTCTTCTCTTGATTTGCTTTTGATACTTGTCAAGCAATTTATTCAATTTATTACATACACTTTTTTTCAGCATTATTTCCATACCAAGTTTTTCCCAAATTCCAATCAACTTATCTTGTACTTGAATAGTGAATGATTTATGGGAAAACTTTTTTTTTCTGTTTTAGCACGTTCGCTTAAGTAAAAATAATATCTCAAGATATCCAGATGGGTTGGTAAATTAAGATCAGTCAAATCAGTAGACACACCAAAAACAGTAACATCATGCTTGGGTATATGACTCATTGGGTTTTCGATAGTTGTTGATGTAGTTGCTTCATCTTGCGGTGTAGGGGATGGTGGATTCATTGTAAACTTTTTGATTTGGAATGGTTCCTTCACTTATTATTTTTTTTGAAATACCATAGTGGTTATTGCTTTAGTTCTCCTCACTTTCAGAGGTAATAAGAATGAAATGGTAATTTCAATTCTATTTCAAAATTTGCCCCTACCCAAAAGTTCGACCCAAATTGGGGGACATCAGAATTTGTTTCAGAGGTATGGTTCTTTCGGCAAAGTTTCTTATTTTGATCCCTAGAATATGATTTTCATAGAGCAATGTTCGATTTTTTTGCCTCCCCACAAATCGACCCGGCCTAGTATACATATATACTTTATAGGGTCTCCGACGCTTCCTTCTGGGTGTTACAAACTTCGTGGCGAACTTAATATACCCTCTTCAGGGTATCATAAACATACATTAATTGTATAATAAGTAAAATATTCTGATGTTCTTTCGGTCCAAAGATCAATTCCTTGCAATAAAGAACTACTTGTGCCAGTTCCTTTTTGAAAGAACAAGTAGACGTGTCATTCGATATATTCAATTCACCATCTATAAAAGCAAAGGTAGGTTTGCTGAGCTATTCATTTAGTTTAACAGAAAAACCAGCTCGAGCTTAATGATCTCGTGCGCTATTTAAAATCTAAACGATAAAAATAGTGACATTTGTTAAAAATCGGAAAAACTCATTTTTTGAGAATCTCTCAATTGTTTTCCAGTGATCATGATTTAGTTTTTGTACTGGTCGTGTAAAACTTCTCCAAGAAATACGACGGCTTGGAGACTCCTCCTTGACTTATTCAAACTGAATGTGATAGCAGTATTGCTACATAATGGAAATCAATATCCGTCAGTACCATTGGCTCATACTTACGAAAACATGAAATTATTGCTCAATAGAATTCAATACGACCGCTATTTTTGGAATATAAGTATGTGCCGATTAAAAAATAGTGGCTATGCTAGCAGGATACATGGGAGATAAACAAAACATTGTTGCCTTTTGTGTGAGTGGATCAGCAGAGCAAAAGCCTGTCATTTCCCATAACCAGTGGCGGATTCAGAGGAGGAAATGGGGGAAATTTAAGGACTAAATAGGTTACTAGTAACTTTACTACTCTGAAAAAATATAAAGTAATAGAAATATAATCCAGAAATTCGCCATTTTATTTCAGAAACAAAATTAAAGACTGTCTCCATTTTTGAATATAATAAACAATGCTAAGATACCACAAAAGTTACAAAGTGTAGCAAGGTATGCAGATTAAGTTGTTAATTAATGCAATCAGATCCGTAACTGAAAGTGCTAAATTTGAAGCAACGCGCCTTGATAGAGGACTTGAAGTAGATGCTGCATTAAACTCCATCTGTGATACATATGTAAGATTGATGCTTTCTTCGCGGCTTATCCTCCAAGCAAAGGCATCGAATATGATAGATACACTACTTGTAACGTTCCGAAATCGAAGAGAAAAAGCTGAAGAACATTTATTCAGACACGAAAAAAATGGGAGAAGAACTAAAAGTTGACAAAGGATAGCCAAGAATCTGCCGAAAAACAAAACGCGAAAATGTCTGCGTGAGAACATGCGAAGAATACTAAAGGGTCTCAGCGTACATCTCTCTGTTGAATACAATCGGCGAAGATTTGAATACGAGCTTTATTGGATGGATTTCAACTGAGTTTGCTGCTTCCAGAGAAAGTATGTGCTTTGAAAAGCAAAGATATGGAAAATCTTATTGACTGCTTGTTAGATAGATTCAAAGACCTTTTGGACTACCGACTACTGCATTAAAAACGTTGAAGAACTGCGATGTATAGTAGACTTACACCCCATAATTCATAGTTTTCTTCGCATATTCTGCACACGACCTGTGACGAATGCGAGCTTTGAACGCTCTTTTTCGACACTTCGCCGCATGAAAACGTGGCTGCGGACGAACATGCTTCAAGCAGAGAATATGTTGGTAGTCGAAAAGGTCTTTTCGTATTTTGTCATTAGATGTCGTTGCAGTTGTATATGTCCGGTGCTATCAATCAGATTGTGTCATACCATATAGTGCTGGAAACGTGACATTTTAAACTTAAAAAACAAATAAAATTAAATTCGGTAAAGTTGAAAAAAAGTTACAGCTGTTCAAAAATGAGTGGAAATAATGAAGGACTTTACTATATTTTGAAAGTATCAGTTTGTGTAGCGTGGTTCACACGCTTCTGTTCTGAAAATTTCGATTTACACTGATGAAAATTTTACGCGGATGGAATAATATATCTGCGGAAAAATGTAAAAAGTGGTCGACCAAAATGGTACATATTTTTGCACCGTAAAGTTTTCCCTTCGCCCTTGGCCCTTCCTTACTTTTGGTTTTTTTCAATAATGAATATATGCATGTATGGAATATTGTTTATTGAAACATAACGTAGAAACCAACAATTGAATTATATTTTTATATTTTGAGCCTAATTTATGTACAGCATGTTAAGTGGCAAATATGTTTGTCCATCTGTGTATATTCTAGTTTAATGCCGAAAAAATGTGAAATTATATTATACCACATAAAGCAATTTCCGTTATTCTGACCCCTTATTATATTGATGGCTTATGGATATTTTCTTTAGAAGTAAATTGAAGAAGTCGGACGATTAGAAGTCGACTTTTATGAGACCTGGTTTGGTACCGAACGGTTCGGAAATGTCCTTCCTGATCCTGATGAAACTTTTGGTATTGCTCAGCGTCAGTTTACAGAGCCGTATTAATCTTGCGGATATACCACATTTATACATCGCGGCATAAAGGCAGCTACTTTTTGTGCGGTCAAAAGCAGCTTTGAAATCGACGAAAGAGTGGTATCTTGGCAGTTGGCGCAGTTTTTCGGGTACAATTTTTTGTGTGGATTGGGCAGAGCATACTTGAATTCCAATCATGGTGCATGCTTTCGTCCAACGATATTCTACAAAGAAGCTGATTATGCTCCTTATCAGTTCTTTTCTGACGTATTTGAATAGCTCGGCCAACAATCCAATAATCCATCGAACCTCGCCACTTTGTTGTTCTTCATGAGGGGGCAATGGAACGTCCGCTCCATCGTCATCGATTGGGAATCGGGTTTACCATCCTGGTGTTATGATTTCACTGTCTTTCAGCAGTTTGGAGAAGTGTTCCCTCCTTAATTTCAGTATGCTCTGGGCATCGGTCACTAGAGCACCTCTACAAGAGAATGCTCCGGTCTTGAAACCTTCTGTTAGATGCCGCATCTTTCCGTAGAATTTTCAAGCATACCCCTATCGGCCAGTTTATCAAGCTCTTCGTACTCACGCATTTCGACCACTCACTTTTTTTATCTGCAAATGCGTCTCGCTTCCCTCTTCACCTCTCGGTATCTATCCCATCCCGCACGTGTTGTGGTCGATTGTAACGTTGCGAGATAGGCAGTCAGTTTTCTCTCCGCTGCAACACGGTACTCCCATCCGTACCAGCTGTTCTTTTGCATTTTCTGAAAACCATTGGTTTCGTCTGCAGCTGTACGTAAGGATCTTGAAATGCCGTCCCACAGTTCCCTTAGACTTAGACTTGTAGACGAGTGCTCTCTGACAACAGGAGTGCAAGTCGAGTCGAAAATCGTTCGGCCGTCTGTTGTTATTCCAGCTTTTCGACGTCGAACCTTTCTTCTGTTTGTTGGCGTGCGTTTTTTGCTGCAAAAAAGCGGGTATTTTGGCTACAACATGTAACAAGATTGTGGTTCGAGTCGAACCTCGAAGCGTACGCACGTTTAAAACTCTGAGCCAGGTAGCTTGGTGAATTTTTCTATGCTGGAATCTAGTACTACAGATAACCGTACTTCGGGACCCGGCGAAGTCGATTATCCTCAACCCATTTGGGGATGTGGAGCTGAATTTACCGACTGTTGTGCCAAAGATACCTTCTTTGCCCACCCTGGCGTTAAAGTCGCCAAGCATGATTTTGACATAGTGCTGAATCTGTTTTTACTATTCATTGGGTAACTCTCTCCAGGTAGCTTGGTGAAGCCAGCTAGCTTGGTGAATTTTTCTATGCTGGAATCTAGTACTACAGATAACCGTACTTCGGGACCCGGCGAAGTCGATTATCCTCAACCCATTTGGGGATGTTTCCTCGTGGAGCTGAATTTACCGAATGTTGTGCCAAAGATACCTTCTTTGCCCACCCTGGCGTTAAAGTCGCCAAGCATGATTTTGACATAGTGCCGAATCTGCTTTTTACTATTCATTGGGTGGGTTTTTTCCATGGCGGGTTCCGAACCTACCGCACAACCCTGTGGAGGGGATGTTTCGTCTTCTCACTTTAGCTCACCTTTAAACGGATGTTGTTTGGCTACCCAGAAGATACTAGGTCAAAGACTGCTTGAGCCATATGTTAAAGAATCGTTTCTGGATACGCCCAAGTGAATGGCGATCAGAGAGCTTTCCTCACTTGCGTGAACTTCAACAGACTATCTTGTGATAGTCTGCGATATAAAGCCGTATCAGCCGCTTCAGCTGGCTTTACTTTTAATAATTTTAACTAACCATCCCATCTACCGTTCCTAATATGGATATCCACAAAAATTGGATTTTACCTGAAGAACGTATCTACTGATGGTTTTCTTATAAAGCTGGAAGGGCTGGATTATCCATATAGGCAGTTGTCCAGGGTGCAAGAATGTAAAGGCGCCACTTTGACAAATTTTCTTTACATACATATGTATTTGAGTTATTTTTTTTTTATTTCATTGAAATCTACATATATAAATAAAAATGAATACCAAAAATGTATGTACGCGCATAACTCAATAACGCCTGGACCAATTTGGCCAATTCTTTTTCTTAAATGTTTGTTGAAGTTCAAGGATGGTTTTTACGGCGAGAAAAATTCGAATAGTTTCCGGAAAACCCCTAAAAACAGCCCTTTTCTTTTCCCCATACAAACGTTACAATAAATATGAATGTTTGTTTGTTAGTAACACTAAGAGAACGGTTGAACCAATCTTAATGAAATGTTTAAAGGTTGTTTGTTGTGGATCGGGAAAGGTTTAGAAACAAAATACCTTATACTTTTCATGAGGAGAAGTCGGAAAATTGGACAATTCCAAAAAGTAACATTTTCCATACACATTTTTTTCAATTTTTGTTTGTTTTGTTTTTCAATATTTTGATATGTAAATTATTTGAATCGTTCAATTGCGGTCGCTTACTTTTTTATTCCGGCTATCCAAAGGAAAAATTATTGAAAATTATTCAGTGGAAACTTTATGTGTGTTTCAGACGATGTGATCAATTACAGATTGAAATTTGTTACGAAGCCACGAAGAGGTGGCGCTAATATTGGTCGGCGTTCTTTTTGCCATCAACGTATGGCAGCCCAAAGAAAGGCAAGAAGTACTCCCAAAATGCGATGACATACGTGCGGAATTATGGATCGCGGTCAATCAGCTAGCGATCGCAACGATATCACAGCACGACTTTTTAAACAATAGCTGCGATGTTTGACGGTCTTTATCTTGAAGCAACCTATGGTATATATGATGCTGTTAGATGCTGAATGTGTTCTGTTGAGTAGCAAAAAAGAGGTTTGCCGCACGCACACATTCTTCTTTGGATGCGGATGGTGATTACACCAGATCAAATTGATGAAATCATTTCAGCGGAAATTCCTGATTCAGAGTTAGATCCAGAATTATACGAAGTATAATCCACTTTGGTTTGTATGTTTGACAATAAATGCACGAAACACTACTCATGTGCTTTTCTTTCGGAAACGGGAATGGGAAATGATGAATATTAACTGTATCGGCGTCACTCACCAGACGACAATGGCAGAACATTTAGCATTTAGAGGCGTGAATATCGACGTTAACAACACATCGAAGTTGAAAACATATGGATCGTACCATATTCGCCACTTTTGTCTAATTCACATTCAAAACTCATGTCAATGTTGAATATTATAGATTGGTGAAATCGATCAAATACGTTTGCAAGTACGTCACCAAAGAAAGCATCATAGCGGTTATTGGCCTTGAACAATATGAGATCAGCAGTATCAAATGGGTCGATATGTGAACCGCAATAAAGCGCTTTGTGTATGCCAGTTGCTGGAACATGCTAATCACTGGAAACAGACGAAGGACAATGCAATAGTTACTTCGCATTCCACTGAAGTTCGCATAGTTTTCGCGAAGATCATTTCGACATTTCAGCCTTCAAATTCGCGTTAATTATGGGATACGAAAAAATGACATTGCCGATGACATTTTGCATTGTATTCGCTAAGAATTGGAAATGGGCAAATTTCGGTTGATACTTCCAGTGGTTTGATATCAATTTCACATCCCTTTTGTCAATTCACTTCAACGGAAGATGAACTCATCACGAATGTTTATCCGCACATTGGCAAAATTATCGTAACTGCAATTGCTTGAGTGCACGCGCAATTTTAGTTGCCAAAAATACCGATGTTAATGACTTAAACTGGAAGATTCAAAGTCAAATTCCGGGAGGTTTGCGCTCATATAAATCGATCGATCGTCTTGACAAGAAAGACGAAACCGTAAATTATCCAGTGGAATTTCCAAATTCTTTGGAGAGCCTTGGTATGCCCCAGCATCATTTGCGTCTCAAAGTTGGATCTGTCATTATTATGTTTCACAATCTTCATGCGCCGAAACTGGGTAATGGAACCCGACTGATTATGACGCAGTTATAGAATACAAGGAACAGCCATTTCCTTTCAAACGTATTCAATTTCCAGGGAAAATTGCCAGATATCTGTGGCGTGTTGACGAGTTGGAAACCAATCTTCTTTGTATATTTACGCACCAGAACAGAAATCAAAAAAATTATGTTTGTTAAGCTGCGCTACATTAAAAAAAATGTAGAAAAATCGAAAATAAATCATTTTCGACACAATATAATTTCAACTTTTTTTTCATTTCAAAGCATATAATTTCACGCAGGACAACGGCTGCGGGGTCAGCTAGTATTATATATTATACATATACATATTATATATGTACATATATTGAAGAGAATGTGAAGGAATTATGGGATTGCGGATTCGTCTACATTAAGGTTCGACCTTTTTGTAAATCGCATAATTTTAAAATTTTAATTCGGTCAGTTTTTTCGCATATTATCTCGTGTTTTCGCAAATTTAATTATTGGACAATATTTTTTTGCGTTAAATTTTCAATTGTGCTTGCTCTTGCTCATTTGCATAACTCATTGGTTTGGCTTTCATATACTTGGGAATCGATATTATTCTTTCTCGTTTTCATAACCGATTCCAAATATATTTGTTGCCAACCTTTATTGCTATTGGTTTGGCTTTCGTATATTTGGGAATCGATATATATACATATATATTTTCGTTTTCGTTATCGATTCTTAATATATCTGTTACCAACTTTTGTAGCCTTTTTTCCGGAAATTCAATTTAAACACGCAAAATGAGCAATCCAAAGCCAACTATCTCCAACCTCTCTCCAAGTAAGTAGTTAATCGACTTAAATTCATTAAAGCGTCAAAGGACGGTGGCAAAAAATAGTATTTTGCGAATAAAGACGGGCCGTTTAGAAAAAACCATGTCTTTAGATCCAATTGAAGTGGAATGTCGGCTCGACATATTAAATTCACATAGCGAAAAGCTAATGAAATGCCAATCTAAAATTGAAGAGATTGATGAAGACGACATGGCCCGAGAGGAGTTAGAGGACATAATTGTTGAAACGAAATCAATAATTAAAAATATTTTAGCCAAAAATAGAACGTCAATTGCCGAAACATCTTTCGTAGCTTCTCACAGCTCAAGACTCCCCAAAATGAATTTGCCGAAATTCAAGGGAGAATATCCAGAATTTAAAAACTTTATGAGTTTGTTTGAAAGCTTGGTTCATAATGATCCAAATATCCCAGATATAGAAAAATTTAACCATTTGGTAAATTGTCTATCTGGAGAGGCTCTGGAAACAGTTAAAGCGTTTCAGATGTCGGATGAAAATTATCCGAAAGCGTTGGCAAGTCTCAAAAAAGTTTACGATAATAAGTGCTTGATATTTTTCAATACAATATCTAAACTTTTTGAGCTGCCAACCATCCCAAAGCCATCCGCGTCTTCATTGCGATCAATGATTGATGAATATGTTAACCACAATTGAACAGGAAATAAAATCAAATCCTGTTTGATGGACATTTAGTAATTTATTATTAATATTCTTAGTAGTTTATTTTAATACCAAAGTAATAACACACATTATATTAAACATTATAATTAAAAAGGCAGGAAGGAAAGAAGAAATGCTGATTATTTTATCAAGACAAATTAATAACCTACAGAATATGTATTCGAAGATAAGACATTTCGATTTAGAGGTCGGGGAGTTAACACCACCAATACCTATCAGTACTTACGTATTAAATAAACAATAATACTCTAATACTGGATTAAAGAAATGTGTCAAATATGTCATTGACACATCGCTAATTAGGAAGCGATCATCAGCTATCACGTATGGTACGCTTTAAGTAGACTTGTACTGCTTAAATCTACTTAAAGCGTGTCATACGCATACATCACCTAACACCTAACATTAAATTATCAAGGAAAATGAGCCAATTCGCGATGATAAGCAAAATTAATTATAATTTTGCTATTACTGTACCGCAATGTCTTTAATCGATAAAAGATGCGATCAGTTGGAAGAAGTTACTAAAATATTGATCAGCTGCAAATTTTTACGTACACAGCCATTTTTGATCACAACATAAATATTTAGAATTGTGTTAACTCACATTAGATTGACGGATAAAAAATAGATATGACAGATTTATGCAACGCAGTACAAGCTATTGGCAGAAAAGTTGCTACTAAAAATCCAACGCTAGACTTTGTAGTTATATTTCTTCAAACGAATTAATATATCATTCTGAATTTACTATTTAATGTGCGAAGAAAGACTAACAGGCTAAACAAATTATCAATTAAAAATGAAGTGGCACGAACTCTTAAAACAGTTGTGTATGATTTGTCCAAATTATACCTATATGAAAATATGTATTTAAATAATAACTTTTTTTATTGGTATATTAATTATAATATTTTTCTAATAATTATGTATGTTAAACTTTTGAAATATGGGTGCTTTATTAAAATGACCTGAATACATGACCAAAACAAGGTATTCATTTTGAGGTTAACGCAAAATAGGCTAGAGGGAGCGCATAATTTTGCATTCGCCTAGGGCGGTAAATTGTCTCGGGCCGGCCCTGTAAACCACTATCTAGACCAATTTTCTTCTTACTTAGCTTTAAACCTAATTATGTTTAACAAAATATTTTCACTTAATTTCATTAAACTATCAGACATTTAGACCAACATAAAGAGATCAAAGTTAGATGGACGATTACGCTGAAGCATTCCAATCGAGTTTTAATAATATCGTAATTGAGTTAATTTTTTGTAAACGGGAACTATAAGAAAATATCGACAGATATGATTATTTTTTTATGAAATTAATACAAAATATTATTTGCTAAGTTTTGTAGTCACAAATCAGATAATGGGAAACATAAAGGTTCCGTGGGAAATAGTTGTGGTCTGAAATTGACTACTTTAAAATGTGGCATTAGCAACATTAGGCTCTTAAACCAATACAAATATCATTTCGAAAAGACAAATCATCAGCACTTATAGTGAAGTTATTGGTTATCCACATATGTACATAATATGTTCCTCGAGCCTATTAGAAGAACAAATCAAAACGTTACTCACCATATGCACTAGGGGCGTTCCAAAGTAAACAGAACTTTAAAAAACAGAACGAATGGTTTTTCGGCAAAATTAATTTATTTTATTAAAAATAGTCTCCCTCTGCTTCAATACAGCTTTTTGCACGGCCCGAAAGCATGTTGAACGAGTGTTGTATTACCAATTTTAAAACAAAATTTAATGTTGGCTCTTTGTTCGAAGCTCATTATCGCACCGATAACACAAACATACTGACACTTAAAACGCAATAATTTCACCTTCAATTTATGAAATTCTCACTGGACAATCGATAAAGATGGCAGATTCTAACGCACCAGTTGACATATAGATGGCGCCACCAGGGGGCGCTAGATGCAAAAAGTTCTGTTTACTTTGGAACGCTCCTTGTATAATACAACATAATAATAAGTTTAACACTTATGAACTTAACACATTAAGCATTTTTGACGAATTTGCTTTGATTGTTTTCATTTTGATTGTTTTGAATTGTGAAAATAGAAGTTACTTATACTGATTAATTTTGAACTGATATTTGGATATTTTCTTGCCAGTTTCTGCAAGTGCTAGTGCTGCTAGCATGCAAAACATCAACACTAAAATCCAGTTATTAAAAATAATCTACCTATGTATGTATATATACATAACTAGCTATACTACCATGCCGCGATGATCATCTTGTCTAATTAAAGCTTTTGATAAAATGTTGTTTTGTTAGACTATGAAACTTTTCCGACAACAATCATATCTGCCGATTTTTTTTTCAAATTTGAATTTTTTTACAAACATAAATTTATTTTCTATTTGTTGAATTGAAATTTAATTCATCGAATGTAATTGCAAAAGCGGCAGTGATTTGCAAAAGCGGCATTCATTAGAACCCTCTGAAGGAATAAACGTATAACTGTACCAATTTGTACGTCTTTCCGTGTTGTGGTTCGGACGTTCTGCGGGTACATAACGAAATAGCGCTTCATTTTTATACACTTGCAACTTGTTGCTACAGAGTATAATACTTCCCAGTTTTTGCTCCTTGTGATTCTTTCTTGCTCCCAAACTGAAATTTCCGTTGTGTGGAACTCGTTTTCAGTCAATCGAAGAGATAAATCAAAATTTGCTGAAGTAGCTGAAGACCGTCCCAAAAAATACATATGAAAAGTGTTTCGAAGACTGGAAAAATCTTTGGTATAAGTGTATTACATCTGGTGGGATTATTTTGAAGGCGACAAAATAAATAATGAAAAATCATTAAATATTTTGCGTTTTACTTACAATTTCCTTTTTTCAATTTATGTACTTTTTTGTCACAGTGTACATATGTATATCGGGAAATACAGGGTGGCTGATGAAAGCCGCTAGCACAAAAATGGATAACTGGGACACTGAAACAAGAATTTGGATTGTCGGCCGCTATCACGCACTGGAGTCCGTAGTTTCGGTTCAAAGAGAGTATAGGCGCACGTTTGGCGACAATCCTCCGAGCAGATGGACCATAATGAGACTTGTAAACAATTTTGCCGAGCATGGGACAGTCAACAGAAGACCTTACCTTCGAAACCCTTCAGTTCGAACGGAGGAAACAATCGCTGCTGTAGCTGCTGCCATACAAAACAATCCACGTGTTTCGACAAGAAGCTTATCTGCTCAAATGGGTGTGAGCAGACAGTCATTACAGTCAATTATGCACAAAGATTTGGACTTATTCCCATATAAAATTCAAATGGCCAACAAACTGAACGCTGCAGACTTGCCGATTCGCTTGGAATTTTGCCAGAAGATGCTTCAAATGGTGGAAGAGGATGGAATCATGTTGAACTGTCTTTTCATGTCTGACGAGGCCCATTTCGATTTAAACGGCAACATAAACAAACAAAATTGTCGAATATGGAGTGCTTCCAACCCACAGATACTCCATGAGACGGAATTGCATCCACTTCGTGTCACAGTGTGGTGTGTAGTTTCATCACGCTGCATTGTCGGGCCCTACTTCTTCGAAGAAAACGGTCACATCGTTACGGTTACTTGAGACCGTTACTTGTACATGTTGAGAGAGTTTTTCTATCCAGAATTGCGCCGAATGAGAATTTTTTTCAACTCTGTGTGGTTTCAGCAAGATGGTGCAGCTTCTCACATAGCCCAACCTGTTATGACAGAATTGCGACGAAAATTTCCCAATAAGCTGATATCCAGAAACTCCACATTCCGTTGGCCACCCAGGTCGCCTGACCTTACTGCACCTGACTTTTTCGTGTGGGGTTATTGCAAACAGGAAGTCTACAAAGCAAAACCAACAAATTTGAATGAACTAAGGCAATCCATTCGAGAAACAATTGCGGCTATTCCTGTCTCAACTCTCCAAGCAGTAATGAACAACTTTTTGGTAAGATGCCGCACATGCATCAACGAGCAGGGGGGCATTTAAATTCCATTATTTTTAAAACTAATCAAGCTATATTTAATAAAATTGAATGAGCTTTAACATGAATAAAAGCAAAATGAATTCCATACACTGAAAAAAAAATTATTTGAGTTTCTTAATGTAGCAAAATTCATTAGCCAAGTTGCACCCGAACTTAGCCCTTCCTTACTTGTTATACATAAGATTGTATTGAACTGTAATTTTGAGTTAGTTTAAGAATATTTCAAATACCTATGATTTTCAAATTTACTTTTTAATTACTTTAAAATATCGAGACCAACAACCCTGCACATAAGAGCTATTTTGTTTCTAAGGTGGAAGCTGTGGTGAATTTTCATTAAAATATAAACAGCAATATTGCTCAAATGAGAACAACAACAACAGCGTTGTCACTACGGAAGGGGACACCTCGGAAATTACGTGAAGCATAACACTACTCTTCGGTAAAAGTGACGAATGTACAAATCTCTTTTAGTTCATTTAATACTACTATACTATGTATAAGGAGGTTCAAAAATACATATGTATGTCGCATAGACGTCAAAGTACGATGGTGCGACTCCAAAGTGATATTGGATTTAAGTTAAATTGGCGTCGTGATTAGGATTCAGCACGGATAAGGCACATTAACGGTTTTCATAAACATTGTTTGAGAAGAAAATTGGTGTTTTTGTTTATTTCACAAACAAAGTATGTATGTAAATCCAAAGTTGGTATAGAATAAATACATTTACAATTTCATTACTCTTCATCTGTGTAATCGTCATAAAGCACTTAATATAATTGAAAACAGTAAGCCAATCAAGGTACAAGGCGACACTAATGAGACGAATAAAAAAAACATCAAAAAAGCAGTAAATTCCTTTAAATATAATTTTTTGTTTCCTATATTCTGAATACTGTTTGTTACTCCTGGTAACAAGAAACCTGATTGAATGTGATGAACCCTAAATTTCCTGAATTTTTTCCTACATCTCGTGTATTTAAAAGACTAATCTATGAACTGGCACGTCCTCCATTGAAATATTAAATATTATTGTTGGCTTCAATATTTTTTATTACTCGTATTGCTTACAGTTTTACTTTAACGTTTTGTAATAATCACGTGTAAACTGATATATAACAATTACTTAGAACTATTTAAATATAAAGGCATTTATATATACTCGATATACATACATACATATGTACTCGTAACATATGTACGTGTTGCTTGCATTTGAGAAATCTGATTGCTGCCCTGCAGATCAAACGATTTTTGTGCCTCTCTCTAATGATTGCAAATGTTTAAAACAATTAGATTATAAATTAAGCGAAAACAATAAAATATTTTTACTATTGACTAGTTAAAATTTGTTTCATTAATAAGTATTTTTCTAAACGATACTCTTAAAATTCGTAGTTTGAAATATTTTTGAGACAACAGAAACTTATTCATTTTGACTCTCAATATTTTTTTTATCGAACCCTTGTACGTGGTGTCCCAAAATTAATGGAAGGTTCAAATTCGATGTCATTTCATTTAATCTTTAAAGTTACCGCAAGTGAAACATATTTGGACTATATTTTGTATGCAATTTTCGAAGTGCGCCCAAGCTTTCATTACTATTGAAATATTGTTCAATAATACAGACGCGTTGTTCTAATGTATAACACAACATTTTATTAAACTTAGAGTGTCAGCTACCCATTTGTAAATGGCGGCAAATTGAAATCTTGCGTAAATTTTGTGACACCCTAAATTTAATTCCAATATTGCCTTAATTTTGAGACACCCTTTTTATTTAATAAAATCATTCATATTTATGTGATAATAAGTCAGTTTATCAAACTTTATTATTGCACACTGGTTATTATTAAAAATTCGTAGTTGTTCCTTGCAATATTTTACATCAGTTCCGATAACAAAGCTCATTCACATTCCACATTAACATCTGGTATAAAGGGGATAAAAACTTTTTACACTCGTCTTTCACAAAGAATCATATATCTGTCCGAAGATTTAAAATTATCCTTCTAAAGATTATGACAACATCATTCCAAACTTCTAGAGTAAGAGGAAGCATTTGCACTTGAACAATATCACTATTTCTGAATCATTTCCGAGAACACCTGACTACAGCCACTGTGAAGTCCTTCGACGAAACCCACAAGTATTGAACAGCTCTAACAAATTTAGTCACCATTTTGTTTTAATATTATCTCCAAATATTCACATGTCTTACTTATAGTTGTACATATGTACATATGTAGCTTTTATTGAAATTTTACTGCTAATAACGTATATGCAATTGTTTTAAATATATGTTTTATAGTAGCTGTTTTCGATTCGCCATTTCTTAGTTTTACCATTGTGAATACTAGAATCGTTGAATAAATTGACAAAAACTAGAGCAATAGTTGGATAGTAATCCAAGGGAGGAGCAGAACGCAGTTGCATTCGTAAGAGACATGTTAGCTATTGCAGCGATTATAACTACTTTGTAACACTTGGGGAATCGTAGACAGCTTTTTTTCAATTAAATTTACGTGCCTGTGTGTGACATAAAGTGATGTTCCTTGGGAAGTTGTCGACAAGAGCGTTATCAGAAATTAAAGTTAAAATTTTACATATTTTAGTATAAGTAATTTAAAAAAAATCTGTAACTTGAAATTTTTACTTTAGCCTAAAGGAATACAAATTCGAGATTCTTTTATTTTGGAACTGAAAATCCAATTAAAGTGGGTTTTGACCAGTTTGTGGGTATTCCTTACTATGTATAAGAGTTTTGTACGTTTTTATTGAATTCCTTATCTATCGTTCTAACGTAGTTAAAAAATTGTTCTAAACTGGCAAGAATTATGAATTTTGCAAGTGATCCCACATTAAACAAATTATTTCATTCAAGTAGAAAGGTAACGCAACCAGGCCTTTTAAGTCTCAACTAATTTTGACAAATCTCATTTTAGTTGCAAAGACCTCAATTTGTGCTCGAAATTCTCGTTAAACCCTCCTCGACTGTGGTTTACAATAGTGAAACCGTAAATTTTCCACCGAAATGCATCAAGCGATATAAAGTTCCATGCAAGAGTTCGATACTATTTCTACATTACTGGCAGTCACATCTCGGACAAAAGAGATTTTGCCAGCGTGTTTAGCGGAAGATGTTGTCATCTTCAGTGAGGATGCTCGATCATTGTGAGTGGTATCGACGGTAAGTAGTGTTGTAGTAGGTAAAACTAATCCTGTCGATACATTCGGCAGGGCACTTAATGTCGCCGGTCGTGTTAGAGTCAAATGTGGCGCGGCTGCAGCTGTTGTAGGCAACGACACCAATGCGGGCTGTGGAGATGCAGTCATTGAGGGCGGAGCGCTATAGTGGTATACACCTGTTTGCTGTTGAGTTATAGTAAGTGGCAGGGTCATTTTGGCATGATATTGCGACAAGCCACCAACATCCTTTCTACTTCCTACATTGCCACCTGTAACTCCATTCGCAATTGGGACCACCGGCGGAGGTATTGTGGAAAATTTCTTTGACGGAATAAATGTAGTTGACGAAGGTATTGTTATACTCTGAGGACTAAGCGCTGATGTTTGGACCGTAGGCAAAAAATCTAGAGGATACTAATTAAGGAATTATATATATTGCAGTAAGGATTGATAGATTCAGACAAACCATAGCTTGATGCTGAGTTGCAGTAATATTTCCAGCTAATGATGTGGTCGTATGAGTCGGTGGTTGTCCATAATATGCGTTTGGCGACACTGGCGGACTAGGATATGGCCAATAGAGAAAAGGTGGCGGAAAAAATGTCGGCTGAGGCGTTGGCTGCTGGTGATGATGATTTGGCAACGGACGATGTGAATGAGGTGACGTAAGTAAAGCTGTTGGTGATCCAAACGGTGGAAAAGGCCCAAATGGTGGGCTCAACACAGGTGCACCTAAACAGACAAAATGTTTCTCTATGAAAAAAATTTAATACTTAAAGTATAATAAATGCAAACATATGAATATGTCTTAATAAACTTTGCTAAATTATTTATGTAAGGTTCCTATATAGTCCGTTTTGGAATAAATTTGTTTAGTGCATAACGTCAATACTTGCCCAATTTGTTTGTTAACAAAAAGTATAGATTCGAAAGCAATTATTGATTGGCATAATGGGTTTTTATTTAAAACATCCATATTCGAAGCAAACGAATTAATGAGCGGCGTAAATATGAACATGACGCTTAGCGATGGATTTACTGCTTTAAAATATTTAGAGATATCGTAAGCTATATTTATGGGCCCGAAGATATTCCCTTTTAATTTTACTAAGATCACATTTGCAATAAAAAAGTATATTAAAATCTTTCTTCCCTAAAGTAATTTAATTGATAAATAATTGCCCATGAATGATTTTATTACGAAAGTGAAACTTCAGAAAATGTAATTCTGGGCAAAATTTTTCGAAAGTCGTTTGTTTTTTTTTTTAATTCTATTTGAATTATTATTAATATGTATGAATGTACATACATATGTATATCAAAATATTTTTAGTGAAGTGATAATTTCTAAAACATTATTTGCAATTATATTATTTCGTTAGGAGCAGTACTAGAGGTACTTATTCTGTCTCTCTGATCTGTTTTATCCTAAATTCTGGTACAAAGCTTACAATGCATACACCGAAAAAAATTTCATAGAAAAAAGTGCTGATATAGATTATAATAACCAATTCAATGGAAAGAAAATAACGTGTGTAAAATTTCACATCGATATCTTAAAAACTGAAGAAAAGTTGACGTATATGCAGACAGACAGACAAACATGTCTAAATCGACTCAGATCGCCACGTTGAAGATATACTTATGTATATTATCAGGGTATAATGAGTGAGACGATTTAATCCTACTAATTTTAATAGATTAATTGAAATCATGATCAGCTTCCAGGAGGCTAAATTACTAATTCCATGCAGATACGTTGATTGAAAATAAATTAAACGAGATTACATGTGGGAACATATGTTTGTCTGTATGTTTGCAGTATATTCTCTACCAAATCTTGTGAAGTTCAACGAGAGCTATCAAATACCTTTTAATGCATATACTGCGACCCGAATAGTAGGTAAATATATAAAAATAATCACCCATTTATCTGTTGCTTATCCCCATACCCTTAAAAATCCCATGTACATACGTATTTACTTGTTTATTTTTGTTGTTTTGGCGTTCACAATCCTTACACGCATGAGTACATGGTTTTCTTGAACGCGAATTTAATATTTACTTTGTATTGATTAATTCGGTATTTTTTCAGCCTTAATTGCACTCAAGTTAGGTTGATTAATATCTTATCGTACAAGTAAGTAGATAGGCATACATAAGAGTTGGTAAAATAAAATATATGAATGATTATAAAGAAATTAAATCGGTATGTGCTAGAAATTACAACTTAAAATACAAGTGGACCCAAAAACGTATATAAAGGAATGTACTTACAGCTCAGATGTGTTATATATAACATTACCGTTACATCACCGTTACATCACCCTCAGCAAATTACACACACACAGAGAGAGACATACAAGATTTGTTTGTTGAATATTTTCAAGTGTTTTTGTTTGCTGCAATAAAAAGCCAAACCCAGCTAAAAATATGATTACGAGTAACACTCCCATAACTGGTATTAGATTCAGTATTTTGGACGTTACATTACACTGAGAGAAAAAGTTAAGCATTATTAAATTTAGCAACAACCCGTTAAATAAGAGAACTATTTTTAGTATATTTCAAAAATAAAACACAATTACACAAAATAAAACTAATGAACTAAATTTCAACCAAAGATAAATTATTCCCATTTAATCGGACACCATCATTTGCCTTCATATTTGATGATATGTTCATATGTATGTTTGTACTACGTAAGTTTCGTTTTTAGCGTGCAAGCTTTAATATTTATACACATGTATCTGAATACATATGTACATATGTTGCACGTATGGAATACTCCTTTTTTTTAACTATCCAAATTTTGAAAACCAAAAAAATGTATATAAAAATCTAGTATTGAAAAACAGTGAAATTCTATAAAATATTTTTATTATATTATTATATAAGTTCGTTTATATAAAATTGAGCAAAGGTAATATCAAAATGTCTAATGTTTATTAATATTAAATATTTCGTAATATTCATACAACTTTTTATTCACAATCTAGCAGTATGATACTTTCATAATTGGAAGGTTGCTTCATTGCCTTCGCCAGCAATTTAGGCTTTGATTAAATGTACGTACATTGGGAATGCTTAAACATTTTCACTTTATTCTCGTTTGGAGCTGTTATTGTTAATTAAGTTATGCAACACAAGTTCGCCATTCGAAATTATGAACAGGTGTAGGAACAAATTACCTAAGTCATATCAAAATTTATTTCTTAGTTGCGGAATGATATATATGAATATATATTATATGAATATATATATGTCGATATATATACATATGTATATAGTTGTCTGTAAGCAGTAACGTTTAACCGATTGGAAAAAATATGCATGTAAGCATGTATCA
Organism: Bactrocera neohumeralis; assembly: GCF_024586455.1. Classification (NCBI taxonomy): domain Eukaryota; kingdom Metazoa; phylum Arthropoda; class Insecta; order Diptera; family Tephritidae; genus Bactrocera; species Bactrocera neohumeralis. The sequence continues at coordinate 50,010,921 of NC_065921.1, forward strand.
ATGACACACATGAGTAACTGAAAGAAATAATCACCATACATTAAACCAAAACCCAACTTCCTAGCGATTACTAGATGACTGAAACAAACCTAAAACACATAAATGTATATAACTACACATGTATTGTTGTTTATTTAAATTTGCATTGTCATTAAATTATTATGTTTATTACTAAGTTAACGGTGCAATTACTGAGCTACATACAGATTTATTCATTGAAAGCATTTCCTTGAGTAATAGTATATATAACCAATTCACATAAAACTTTTGCTTCGCTTTGTGTCAGATATTTGTTTTGACATAAAAGTTCGATGTACGCTTTTGTATGAGTACGTACAAAGTTTTCGGCGCAAAGCCAAGCAACAGCCGACAATTTTATTAGAGGGAAACACTGAAAGCAAGGCGTTCATTGTGACATACCCTTTGTTTTCGACATTTCGTTGTTTCAGTTGAACTGTCACGCAAAGCGATGAAGGTTGTATGTGAATGGGCCTTAAGTCTTCGTCTGTAACATTAACATAAAAGCTATGGCGAAATATTGTGAATTTATCATATTTTCAAAAGATATAGATCAATAAACACTTTGGTAAGGGTGTGCATATATGGTACATAAGTGAACACAAAATCAATTTCGAGTCGCATATTCGGTTATGTTTATAATGTTAGTTTCTAGGTATATTTAGAAATATTGTAATAAATATTTTGATATATTTAATGCTTTCCTATTTTAGCATGCCATTAAATATTATTGTTAACTATCGAACGAAGTAATAGACATACAATTAGAAGACATGAGAAATTTAAACACTCTTAGGTATAACTTCTCAATGTTACTAGCGACATAGCAACGGAAGTACTTAATATTTCCTTCCTTTACACAGTACAACAGCTAATCTGGGGGGTGAGAAATTCCAAGTCAGGGTGATGGTACTAGGTCAGTATAGTAAAACCCTCAAAGGGTTTGGCGTTCGTATATGTCAGTTTTTTTTTATGACCTTTCAAATTTTTTCTTATGTTATAGTGAACGAAAATTGGGTACCAAATGTAGTGTGTAAAAGCTGCTACAACCATCTAATGGATTGGAAAAATAGTTAATAGTGGTTCGCGAGTTATGTTAAACTACGTTTTTGCCAAAATGTTACAACTAAGCGAAAAAACATCAAGATAAGGAAAAAATTTAAAAGGTCATGAAAAAAAACTGACACATACGAACGCCAAACCCTTTGAGGGTTTTACTATACTGACCTAGTACCATCACCCCGACTTGGAATTTCTCACCCCCCAGACAATAATCCCAAAAATGTTCCACAGTGTTATTAAATAAAATTATTTAAATTTAAGGCGGCTAAGACAAACTGTTGCTTCTATGGATAATAGGACTTAGATATAGTACATATACTACATAAGTATATAAGTACTTTGATTTTCAAAACATACTAACATGAGTAAATGCTGTATTAAAATCAGTTTATTCGTAACCCACGAAACGTACTATTGAAAAGGTATATAGCAATTCACATAGCTAATTATTACCCTTATATCTGAACGAGTATTCTAACATTTCTTCAAAATTTAATTCTTATAAAAATATAAAAGGAATGTCATAGTATTGACACCACTACGAGATGACTACTGTAAATTTGTAAATACCATTTCGCCAGATAAAATATAGACGCATATTTAAAATGGTAGAAGAAGCTCAGTAAAACACTAGTAATGCATGGAACACATACATGGTGGCAAGCGACAAGCATCTGTCAAAAATTAAAACACACTTTTTTATATGAGCAGTTATTTAGACAACAGCACTACTTCACGGCAGCAGGCTTGCAGTTGTCGCTGTCGCTAAATCAAACTTAAAAACCGACGACAATGGGTAAATGTAGTGTTACCGCTAATCTGTGAAACGTAAAATTATTCTAAGCTTTAACAAGTCTAATGTCTTTTTAACAACAAAAGCATAAAATACCTCTGATATATCATTTGCAATGACAATTAATAATTTAAAAAATATTTAAATTTCTTTCAAGTGAACAGTTTTAGTACGACAACCAACGAAGTTGTGTCCATCAGCTGCTCGATAAGTGCGCTGCCGTTTTCAAAATGTTCGACAAAAAAATTCTGCTTCCGTATATTCGTGTCGTGCAGTCGTCATTGTGTTCAAAGCATAAATGTGTAATTATGAAATGTTTCATCATGCAATTCCCAAATAATTGATACCAATTATTTGACATTTTAGCTAGAGTCATTTGGTAATAAAAAATAATCATAGAAATACATAAATAACGCATTTTGGTAAAGTTTTTGCTTGAAAAAAAAGTTTCAAAATATTATTTTCATGTAATTGAATAAGCAAATGGGAAAAATTAGTAATAACAGTAAACATAAATCGATATGCGACTAACACCATATACATATGCACAAATAATGATGAACTCATATTAAATAACCATTAAAGAAAGCGTACTTATAATATTGAACTGACTCTTGAGCAAATCAAGCGAACTTAAAAAAGGAAAATTATTAAACAATTGTGCGCTTTCAAGAACCATGGAAAGTGTAGGTACAATAAATATTGATCAATTCTGAAGTATGAATTTAAAGACAACGGACAAAGGAAAAGTTTTCATTTGTAACTAGTCATTGATTTAAATAGTAGAATGAATATAGAATTTTAGTCTTAATAATAAGTAGTCTAAATTAAAATATCGCTCCATGGAGACAAATCCATTCTGATTTCATAGTTTTTTGTTTAAATTTAATACATATGTAACATGTTCGGTATATAGATATGTGTTTGAATTTACTTAGAAACCATTTGCTCTAAGGAACGATATTTATATTGCCATGTAAAATTAGTAAAACATATATATAATATTTAGTATCGAGAGGTTTTGACCATAGCGATTTTAGAAATCATAAGTTGTTTTCATTTAAATGCTACATTCATTTCCAAACAGATTTTTTCATTCGATCGTTACTAAAAAGTTGAGAACATCCTTAAGATTTAAAAGCCGCTTAATCAGATTTTTAATTGCATTAAACAAATACATACATATAAATAGTGTTCATATATAAAAAAAGCCCAGCAAAATTTGTGAATCTTATTATATTGATAGCAAAACGTTTTGTGTTTAAGGCAAATACAAATCCAACACCTTGCAATATTCATTTACGAAGTAGCCCTTTAATTGCAAAAATAATTAAGGAAAATGTAATTAATTTTAAAGAATGAAATTGCACAAGTCTTACAAAATGTATTTTATTCACAAACATATGAATGGCTCAGCTCTTAAGCCCTTTGTTAATGAATATTGCTAGCCTCTTTCGACTTTTTGAGTCGTTTCGCCTTATTTGTATTTTGTTGATATGTTAAGTTTAAAAAGAATATAAAATTCACGCGTTAGTCGTAATAATTTAATAAAAATTGAGATGCCAAGAATTAATCTATTTTCAGATGCATACAAATTCATATATTACCCAGATAAACTTTACACGTCGAATGTAATTTGTATTTACGATATTCCAGTCTAATATATCCAAACTAAATTGCAGTTAAAAACAACACAATTTTATTCTTAATTCTATGAAATCTTACTGGGTAAGTTGTCGCATATATGGAAGTATGTATGTTTTATAGTGGATATATAGAGTGCCAGTTGTATTTAGATATGTATAACTGGTTATATAAGTATATACCTATGTTCGTTATGGTAAATAGCTTAACGTTAAGAGCTTGAGCGTATAGACTATTATCAATATTTTTTCCCTTAACTCGACTTAAGCTAATCTTCCATATGACCGTATATGCATATTAAACGGAAACAATGTGAATAATTAATTAAATGACAGTGTAATATAATGTGTTTTATTGCAATCATACCATTTAGTCCCCATCATTTTATGAACACTTTTTAAATGTATAAAACGTTATTGAAGGGAATATGTACGTGGCACAGGCACGTTAATCTTTACATTGGCTGATACATACCAAGCTTGAACTAAAATTTTAACGACAAACGACTGTCGGATTGATACGTTATATCAAAGTAAAAAAGCAGCCTATCTTAAAAACTGATATTTATAAGGAAAAAAGTTCATCAAAAATCAGTTCGTCCTTTTAGCAGCATTTTGTGTTTTATGTCAAATCTAAACCTGTCTAAATTCCAGGATTATAGAACTGGTATAGACTACCGGCATTTGGTGGGCGCGTCAGAGCCCGTTTAGCGGCAGTCGCAATATTACTTTCCTGCTGGAAGGCATTCTCATACGAGCGCTTCATTGAGTGGGCCATAGTTGGGCCTGCTGTCATTGTTGCGTTGGGCATGACGCCCGCCACTGGGCCTGATGCACCTGCGCCACTCAAACCCGTTGCAGTTGCTGCATATGGAAAGCCTTGTGGCAAATAACCGATCGGAAATGGTTGAAAGGAGAATGGGCGTGGCATAATCAAAAACTGAGGATGCGTTGGTGGTGTACCCGCAGTAGAAGGGCTAGGCGACGTTACATTAGACGCACCCGTAGCGGACGGGTGTTGGAATAGCAAAGGGTTCATAAAATTTGCATACAGTTGTTGCTGTTGTTGTTGATGTTGTTGTTCCGCAGCCACAGCTGCAGCTTGTTGCCGTGCCAACAAATTTTGCTGCGCGATATATTGAGCCTGCTGTTGCGCAATAAGCACAGAGTTAGCGCCCATAGACAACTGAGAAGAATGTAAAGGGTAATTAAATGGATATGCAGCCATAGGAGATGTTTGTGCATTTGAAGCGCTCGTTGGCATTTGTAAGGTTGAAGTTTGCGCATTTCCTAGCCCACCAAGTGGAACCGCATTTTGTACAGCAGCAGCGACAACAGCGGCAGCATTTGTTTGTGCCGTTATGGTTTGATGCTGAGCAGCATTTGGTGTTGTGCCAACTGAGGCCGTCATAAAGGGAGAAAGGCTACCTGCCGAAGCTGTCATAGCTGCCACCGTTTGTGCATTTGTTGATGGCATCGCAACGTGCTGTTGTTGTGATAGCACAGCTACTGTTGCTGCCATCGATGGTGATGATTGCATTGCATGCGTATGCGCATGCGCATGTGTTATATGGGGACTTTGGACATGAGTGTGAATGTGGGCATTTGAATGACCGTGATTGTGGGCTTGAGCATGCGTATGGGAACTAATTGCCTGTGCGTTGGACGGCGACGGTTGAGGTAACATACCCGGTGAAAGCAGCGATGACTGTTTAGCTGCAGCTGAAAGATGAGGATGCGGTGTTGCGGAAATGGGGGATTGTAGACCGCCATTCAGGACCATGTTCATATCATCGCCAGAGCATTGGAACACTTCAATATAGCGGTACTTTTTACCAAACATCATAAACTGGTTATGCTTGCGTTGGGCACACAAGCGCGCGGACTCCTCTGAGTCCATTTGAATGAAAGCCTCACCACTCGGTTGACCCTATTTGAATAAGAATTAATAAAAAAATTTAGCATTGATAAATAATTATATAAATTTATATGACATTTAAAAAAATAAATTACTTGGGCATTGATAACCATGTGTACTCCTTGGAATATAATATGCTTTGCAAAATCATCCAAAAAATGTAAAATGTGCTCGACTAGAGCCTCATAAGGTAGGCCACGTAGACGAATACAGTTCTTTGTGGTTCCTGAAGTAATTAAGTGCTGCAAATCAACCGTAAAAAAAAATTATATATATAATTACATAAATATTTATACGTGATACATTTAAGGGATCATCTCAGTGTGACCTCACTGATTTTCGGTATTTTTTTTTAATGTTTAAATTAACTAATCGGTCGGGTTTTGTTATATTCAAAATGACTTTTTGATGTTTATTTATTGTATAATATTAAACAATAAATAAATACTTGAAACTACACGTAAAAAACGGTGTACGACGTATATGATTGCAGCAGCAATTGTGATCTAAAACAATAATTTCAAAAAGAATATTAATCTGTAGAAATGTCGCTATCCCGCTATGGAAGCTTTTTTTTTTGAAATTTGACAAAATGGCGGCGGTTTGAACAAAAATAGTATAGAATTTTACCCTTTTTACGACAGTGTTTCGTAGAAAAAAATAAGAAGATTAAAAAAGATTTCAGAGCGAATAAATAACGTTAAAAATCTTTTCTTTAAATTGGAACTAGATATCTTTAAAACTCTTCCTTTGATAGTGGAAACCGTTTTGAAAAACAACATTCTGAGGAAAACCCGTTTAAAGATTGGAGTTGTAGTGTTCACCACTCTGTTCCCTTTCTACAAGAAACGCTGTAGCGACCGTAATAATTTGAATTTCGATTTTAGAAAATGTTAATAATCGATCCCTTAAGAATCGATATTCAACATCTCCTTTATTGAACTATTCATTTTTTAAATAAACCGTCTTTTCACTTTTTATTTATTAAAAATCTTCAGTTAATCTTGGGTAGTTTTCATTTATAAACAGAAGGAAGTTCATTGATTCATGAAAAAAAAATTCGGTCGAGAAAACTGACTCACTAAAATTATGAATTTAGAGTGGCATTTATTAGATAAATATATTTTTAATAGGCCTGCGTACCTGAGGTAACAGCGATAACGGCATTGATGGCAATTGGGCAATAAGTGGCTGTTGATGGTTGGCTTCGTAAGTCCTTGGGTCCATGGAACGATTTAAAACCTGCTGCACTTCTGCTGTTGTCGAGCGAAATAGTTCTATATAACGCTGACCAATTGATTCGCGATGGCGAGAAAGCGCCTTAGGCGCATCCGACTCAATAGCAAATAGCACGAAGGCGTCACCAGTCGCTCGGCCATCTGGTTTTTTGACAAAAAGCACTCCTTCTACACCATCAAGAACAGTACAAGGGTCCTCACCAGTAGTAAAAAAGTCCAACTGTTAAAAAAGGTTAGGTTTTAAGTTCTACGTAAGATACCTTATTGAGAGTAGTTGAAACCTTAAAAACGGTTATGAAAATTTCATGAAATTTCATAGCAGCATAGCATAGGTAGAGTGGATACCGGGTCTAAAACTTAGAGCCGCTTGTTTAAAATGGCCTTTTTAGGTGTATATACTTGTACTAACAGTCAACCGAAACGAGCACGATGGAAAAACTGTTACACAAGCATCATACATATGTACATATTAGGGTGCTTAAAAAAAAATTTAAACTTTTTTTTTCAACGCTAACCCCCTCAAATGTTGGTGATTGACAAACAAAACATCTTCCCTCAAGCCGCTGTAGTTTAACTCTAAGGGGTCGCTATTTTTTTTTTGTTTTAGGTTCCCATTCATTTAACATAGGAATTTTCGTTTTTTCATTCAAACTAAAATTTCACCAACTAATTTTCGTTTCTCAAAACCATCACATATTCAGAAAGTTCTCTTTTCAAGCTTTAAAAATATCTGCGAAAAAGTTTGATTATCTCAATTAGGCGATTAAACATAGTGATTTGAAATTTAGAATTTTTTCAATAATAATAAAAGAAAATTTCTGAGAATAATAATTTTGTTGCGGGAATTTTTAAAGTTTGAAAAGCTAACTTTATGAATATTTGATGGTTATTTTTAAAAAAACGAAAATTAGTTGGTGAAATTTTAGTTTAAATGAAAAAACGAAAATTCCTATGTTAAATGTATGGGAACCTAAAAAAAGAATAGTGACCCCTTAGAGTTAAGCTACAGCGCCTGGTTTAAGGGAGGATTTTTTGTTTGTCAATCACAAACATTTGAGGGGTAAGAGTTGAAAAAAATATTTTAAAAAATTTTTTGAAGCACCCTAGTACATATACATATATGTATATTATTCACGTACTGGGTTATAACTTCTCCTAATAGACATTAAAGTACATTTATATTGATCTCATTGAACTCATCGATTTTTTTAATATTTACATATTCATACTCAAACATTATGGATATTTATTTACTTTATTTTAATTTCACTTACTACTTGTTTGGCGGTGCAATCATATGGTAGGCCTCGCATGCGTATTATGACCTGTGCTCCTTTAGAGAGGAAAGCCTGCGCTTCGTTAGAAGCTCCGCCAGCAATGGCTAAGAAATCTTCACCAGTAGCTCGATAAACCTCAATGTATCGGCTGCCAATATGATGTTTGTGACGCTTTAGTGCCATGTCGCGATGCTCTTGTGATACAAAACGAATAAGAGCCTCACCGTTACGTCGACCGAGAGGCGATAGGCAAAGAGCAACACCACCCCTGCAAATAAGGAACATAAGTAAAGCTTATTACAATCTATGAATGCACATGTTCTTAATCAAACCTTTTGATCTCTTATCAGTAGGGTTAAGCACTATTTTTATTTAAATTTAATATAATAAGTACATACAGTAGGCTTGCATACATAATAGTTTCCTAACTCCGCAAAATAACAATATTAAACTTCGCACACACAAAAAGTTTTAATTTGAAGAAAATTCGAACTTGATATATGATATATGAATACAATATGAGGTCGACTGTGCTTGAACACTGGGTTTTTAGCATGCTTCTAGTTATCTCTTTATTTTACTCATAAAAAAGGTCAAATTACATAAGAGATAAGGTCTTCTAAACATTCTTATTTGCTTGTAAATACAAAAAAAGGGATATCAAAAAACATTAATCTCACCATACTTTACAAAATATTTGAAGAGCAGCAACGGGTTAATCACATATTTTATTTGCTTTACTTACTTGGCAACGTTCAGACCACGAAAAAATTTAGCTATATCCTGATCACTGCTCTGCCAAGGTAAACCTCGAGCACGTACAATACAATTACCGTCTATGTCGTCGTCAATTGAGCTGCAAGTAAAGAAAACTTAAAAAATAAAACTTTGAAAGCTAAATGCGCGTAAGTTTTTCGAGAAAGAGCCAAATTTATGGTACCTCAATCAGGTGACCATAATTTCTATAAAGTCGTGGCAACTGGTATGCTTGATGTAATCACATTACTCCAATTGAGTGTGCGAATGAAACAATAAACAAATTAATGGATTACTTACTTCTACATATACAATGAACATACCATACATATGTATGTATAAATATATATACAAATAGGGCTTACAGAAGAAATAAAATACTCAAAAGTATATTTCTTTAAGCTGATCTCAGCGAAATAATTGTATAGTTATGCACATTCGTATTATTTCAAATTAATAATTTTTCGCTGATTTCCATCAACTATTTATGGGCATGGAGAAGCTCATGACTGTAGTATGCACAGAAAATCATGTTGAAGTTTCCTTTATTTGACACTGCACAACTAAATCCAAAAGTTCGTTCAGCGTGATGCTTGTAAAATATTTAAACTATTCTATAGACAGATTAAATGTTCACTTTTTCGTTTTCATATTATAGTACATAAGAACAAATGTATATAAGTATATGTATGTACATTCTCTGATTTGTTGGGATAACGATCGATGGGTTCCAACCGAATTATTTGAATAAATATTGGAATTGCGTATGCGTATGTAAATCCATATATTTGATTGTTATTACAAAGCGGAATATTGTACCAATGCACGTTCATAAAATATATGTACACAATATTTACATACATTCATATATGCATATGTATCGATGTGTTCGGACTGGTAAGCCTTAGAATGTATTAACAAACAATTTGATCAGATTAAACTATGTGATCACTTTGACTCGAACGTATGCAACGCGCAACCTTATCACAGTTGTATTGAAACGGCGACTACTTTGGAATTTTTAAAGTCTTCGATTTTAAGTTATGCAGTAAGAAGCTTGGGAGCAATATTTGAGAGTTGAGTAAGAATTGAGTCATTTCGGGACAACGTGAGTTGAGCAAAACATGATAAAGGCGATTTGAGCAACATATTTTAGAAAATCAAACTTCTTCCGGATCAAATAATACTCATTCGAAGCCTTTGAATTTCAAATTTGTCACAGGAAGTGAATCTTCAAAAATGTACATATTTTATAAGGTACAAAGTTATACATGTTGTATGTAACTATACATGTGCTGATGAAATGAAATAAAAATAAATAAAAAAATATTTATTGACCGATGTAGACAATATAAAGACAATTGAAATGTACCAACATACAGGTACAACATGCTAGGGGTAGTATTGGGTGTGGAATTTATAATCTTAATTTTGATTTGTCGGATATTTATATTAAATATATCAAAGAGTATTGCTAAGCCTACTTTTTAAAAATTTTCCAGCCGCAAACACTCCTCCCTACTGCGATTCCCTGCACCAAATTACAGTTTTTTTATCATAATTTGGATCTTAGTTACAGCATTTTAGAGGTTTTCAACTTTAATTATGATCTGATTCTCCCTATCTACAGTTTCATCAGAGTTTTTTATTTTTTACTCAAGTCATTGCGGAAGAACGGACAGGCAGTCACCTGCAATTCAACTCAAGTAGTCACGATGATGAATTACATATATGTATATAACTCGATATTTGTCTTAATTAGTGTTAGGTGAACAAAACTATTACATTCCGTTGCAACTTGTTGCAAGAGTAAAAAATTGTGACCCATAACTAGGCCTATTGTGCTTTCCTAAGTCAATATAAAGTGAATATCAAACACTTTTATTATTTAGTTGGGATACATTTTATTAAGTTTAATTAAAATTCAAAAATTTGATATTTGGCAGTGGTAAATGTAAAATTTGCATACGTTTAATTAATATTGCACCAAATCAAAATATTTTTGCTGTGTGGCGTGGTATTGTCCCGGAAAATATAAACATTTATTATAAAAAAAATAAAACATCTGCTATAATATATTGCCGTTTAATATATTCCAAAATAATATATGAAAACAGCCAATATCTCTTGTATCATTTTCCAATAAGTTAGTATATTTTCTTTAATAGTATTTCAATCGGTTCTTTTATACTTTTTGGGTCAATCGGCCGGGTAATATGGCCTATTTTTGACATTTTTTTCAGGCGTTAAAATTTTTGATTTTACAAAACTTACGGGTTTTTCACATATCATGAGGTATATCGTGGAGTATATCGGGATGCATGGGCAGTTGGCCACCAAATGCTTGGAAGACAACATTTCCGAAGAAATTCGGGCTATTCCGGCCGAAAGCTTTTTCGTCAACATTTAAATGAATTTTGTGATGAAATCTGTCGGAGAAATGGCTGGGTGAATGAGATGCGTTTATTCACTGGCGGACACGATTTCTCATGTTTGGATCATCTGAAACACAAAACCCCAATTTATTCGTAAAAAGTACGTGAATGGTTACCGTCCCTTCTAGAATAATGAAAAAATTTTGATAAATCAAAAATTAATTAACGTTTTTTTTAATTTTTCCCCATATTTTTTTATACATATTTTGTCATAACATTGCCAATAAATTATAAAAAATATAGAGACGATAGCCAGGCGTGTTCTGAACATTTAAAAAAAATTAAACAAATCGGTTGAGTAAAAAATATATAAAAAAAAAATATAAAAAAAATAAAAACAAATAAATAAATTTAACAAAATTATTTATCAATTTAAAACATTTTAAACGAACGTCGAGCGATATTATTATGTTTGGGCCTTTTTCGAAACCTTCCAATGGTAAAGTGCGTTTCTATATTAATTCCAAGGGTATAAGGGAACAGAAAATGTAACAAAGAAACACCCTGCTAACCCCTTAAGTCAGTTACTCGAAGAGGAAAACTAAAAACACGTACATTTATAAATATTCTTACCAAATTCCAGGTTCCAGAACTAGGGTCACTATTTCATTTGCTTTAAATTTGTGTCCTACAAAACATACAAAATTATATAAACCAGTAGCAGAAAATAATAAGCATACCTCCTTTTAACATTACTTGTATCACCGAGACCATTTCACGAGATTCTTTAACATAGAACTCCTGTTCTTCACTATTAGTAATATTTAGGTCTAATAAAATAAAATGTTGGCTTTAACAGCTTTCGGTTTTTATATATAATTTCAAACCTTTCATCATCTCTCCAATACTTTGAGGTGCCGCAGCTGTTGGTATTTGGAGTATTTTTTTTATGTCTTTGACGGGAACCAAAGCGCGTGATAAGTCACCTGACTTGTACTTGAGGAATTCTTTGCGCAGATCACAGAAACGGTTGTAATAGTTCGGTAGCTGAATGCTTTTGGCGCAGGCCTCCCGATGAAGACACTGACGCAAGGGAAGTTGCCCGTCAGTAATCAAATTGATACTATCGATATTATCGCCGTATAATGTCAAAGAGCGTAAATATTCATCGAACTGTTGGATAAAAAATAGTTTAGTCAATAGTATATGTTAAATATTGATGTTATTTTTAAAATGCCATTAGTATGTATACAATTATACATATAATAATCCTTAACCATACAAATGCAACTCATAACAAGTAAGGAAGACTAAGTTCGGGTGTCACCGAACATTTTATACTCTCGCATGATAAAGTGATACTCAAGATTTCATTATCCGTCCTTTACATATTTTTTTTATTTTGCTGTCAAATTAATTAGATTAGTAGTTCCTGAGATATGGTTTTTGGTCCATAAGTGGGCGACGCCACGCCCATTTTCAATTTAAAAAAAAAACCTGAGTGCAGCATACATTATATATTGGCAGCCCAAAGCACATGCGCGAGTACTCGCAGGATGCGATCATATATGTACATATGTACCTGTACGTGCGGAATTATGAACGGGCGGATTTGTTTGTTACATTCACTTGCAAGGTAAATGGCCATTGATTACGGAATTATTAAATCGCGATCAATCAGCAAGATCGTCACGATGTCACAGCACGACTCTTCAAACAACAGCTATGATGTTTGATGGACTTTATCTTGAAGCAACGTATGTACAAGGTGCATTCCAAAGTTAACATGACTTAAAAAAGAAACAGAACAAATAGTTTTTTTCGGAAAAATCAATTTATTTTATTCAAAATAATCTCCTTCGGCTTCAATACTGCTTTTTGCACGGCCCAAAAGCATGTCGAGCGGGTGTTTCAGCTTGTTGGCCGGTATGGCCGCCAGTATGCCGGCGCAAGCCTTTTGAATGGCCTCTACGTCTGCATAACGCTTTCCTTTCATGGGCAAATGCATTTCTCCGAAAAGGAAGAAGTCGCACGTAAGGCACCACAGGTGAATACGGGAAGTGGTTAATGGTTAAAATGTGATTTTTGGTCAAATAATCGTCCTTCGAATGTTGAATTCTGAGCAATTCTTTGGTCGTCAGTCAATTTGTGCGGAACAAACCGTGCACAAACCTTTCGTTCAATTAGTGTATATTCTATGCATCATATGGAGATTATTAGATTTGTCTCCTTTGGGTGAGTTTATAACACATATATTTCAGTTGAATTAATTTGGTTAATTTTAATATAAATATTACGTGCAAGCAAAATGAGAGAAGTAACTAAGTGAGTCTATGACTAATAGTACAAGTTAAAAAGACACGTGCATGTTGCTTCAGATTACAATAGTTTTGTTCATATAAAGGTAGTTTGTATCACCTAAAAGTAATCGAAATAGATTATAAACTATATAAATTTCCATAACCCAAAATAAGTTACAAAACTGTAATTTGGTGCAACAGTGACACTGAGGAGGGGCCCGCCCCCCAATAGGTTAAATTTATATATCTGCAAAACAATTCTAGATCTATCAGTCAAAATTGCGCAGCACAAATCCCTTTGACAACTTTTAAGATAGCGTGAAAAGAAATTGAATCGAGTGATAACCCCGCCCACTTAATGGGAACCGGTATCAAAATTAAACAACGGCGTGGCACCGCCCACCTATAGGTGAAACCAACCAAATTTGGTGCACTGCATTATTATGACATTTCTATGTTACAATGTGTACAATATACCTTTATGTCAGAAATGGCCTTGAAACGGTTCAATACTTCCCTAAGCCCCATATACCTAATGTAAATACTTTCGAACTTCCGGTTTTCTTTATACCGCATACGATTAGTTCTGCTTTCTCCAAACTGTATATGGAAGCCAAGGAAATGAGTATGGTAGTGAACGAGGGCAAGACGAAATATCTCTTGTTAACAAACAAACAGTCCTTGCGCATTGACAACGGCGATTACTGCAGTCGATTACACGAAGAACGCCTACTGCGCTGTTGTAAAATTAGCCGGATGTTCGATAATCCTGAGTTATATAGGGGCTAGATCAAATTTTCCCTCGAATTTATCTGTTTTAGGCACAAAGAAACAATTAACAATAAACAAACACGAAAGGTATTATTCGTGCAAAGGTTTATCCGTTATATTAATTGCTTCTTGATTTGTGTACGAGAGCCTGAACGAATCAAGTGAATTTAAAATTGTGCTATATGGGAAGTAGGCGTGGATGTTGTCCGATTTCAACCATTTTCGCATTGTGACATAAGAATGTAAGAAAAATGCCACGTAGTAAATTTTGTCGAAATCGGTTTTTCGGATCCCGAGATATAAGATTTCACCAAAAAGTGAGCGGTGCCACGTCCATCGTTCAATTGTAACACCGGCTCCCATCAAGCTCCCTTATACCATTTCGATGGTAAAATTTAATGTCTCTGACGTATTTAGTTATTGATTTATCGCGCTTTTACTAGTTTTTAACAGTACCGTCATTTTTTACACTGTCGGTTGCACTCATATTTTTTTTTTTTTTTGTACTAAGAAACCGTCATACCAAGTTTCATCGAGATATCTCAATTTTAACTCAAGTTACAGGTTGCATGGACGGGCGGACAAACAGTCACCCGGATTTCAACTTTTCTCCTCACCCTGATCATTTATATATATGACCTGCTATGTGAGATATCTTAATGAAACTCGGTGGTGCTTTATTCTATTAATAGTATGTGGTGTTGGGAACAACGGATAAAATAGGGTTAATACTATACCTACTTGTATATCTCTCATATGCTCAATAAACGATTTTCAAATAAAACATATAAGATAACGAAGTAGGAGGGAGTCGGAAGGAATAGCATGTGCACAATTTATTAACCTGGTCATTCCGTTGAATCAGTTCAATATTAACTTACCTCGTCTATTGCTTCCTGGAGGGGCTTTCCCTGAGAGTGAGCAACTGCTAAAGGAAGCTCAATTGTCTCGGAGAAGGATGCTGTGTTAACTGTTGTTGTAATCGAATCTGCCGGTACAATACTACTACTACATCCATTTGTGATCGAGTTATTATTGCTACTATGAATTACAGTTGTACTTGGATTGTTGTATGCACTTTTCAACAATGTGTTTGAGTTACTAACGCTAGTGTTGTTATTGTTAATGACATCAGCTTGCTGGGAGGCAAGAGCAGGCGATGACGCTCGTACGACTACTGAAGCATCAGATGAGCCGGACACTGTACGATCATTAGCAAAGCTACCGTCAGGTCGCACCAGAAGCTGCTTTGTTCCAATAATCTAAAAGTAAGAAAGTTTAACAATTTATCCACCTCCAATGTGTGTAGATAATTATTTCTTCTATATCTATATATAATTATTATAGGTTAAAAAATAATAGAATTCTTGAACTCACTTTACATAGCACATTTAGGCTCTAAACCTCTTGCACATATGAAGGTGTCTATGAAGATATGTTTACGTACAATGTATGCATGCTTGGTATACAATTGTTTCACTTAGAAATATTCCTCATAAAATATTTATGAGCTTTGGGATGGCATGCAAATTTCTAAATGTCAGACCACTTCTAATGCCTTCAATTGCGTTCGATCTTAATACGCTTATATGTACTTATATGTACGTACATATATGTACATATGCATATTTACTTATATGGAATATAAACCCGTACATAAGAGTGTCCGCTGCTAAGCGATCTATGATGGCAAGGAAAATATTAACTGGTACCTAATTGAGCAGTGAATCGAACGAACACCAACTTAATCAAATATAGATAAAATATCAAGCGGTTATAACACTTTATTGAGGTATCCCCTTATGTTACTCTCTAGGATTGAATTCAACCAAAGAAGACCATTCTGCTAGCTTTCTTTACTTTACAATATATGTCTGTATACCTCAATAACTAATAAGTTTATGGAAGCTCAATCTAAATACTGACCTTAACATGTCCGAACTGCCAATTGAGAGAGAGTCGAGGCGGGAGTATTGTATTCGGTCAAAGTTATCCCTTACATACTTTTATATTTATATAAAAGTTCAAAACATCAACCAATTAACTATTAAAATACATACTGTGTATGTAAAAAACACTGATCACCTTCCAACAGTAACACATTTGCTATGCTCAACTAAAATGGACGATAATCAATAGTTTTAATAAAACGTATTTATGTACATAAATTTGAGTGAGTAAAAAGGAAGTTCTCAACTTCATGTAAATGAAGAAGAAAATGTTTTGCATATTTTAATGAAAAAGTGATATTTCTTACTTTACTTTGACACGTGAGAAGTGCTGAAAAACTCTAAATTGTTGGTTAATAAAAGTAATCATATGGTAAATGATATGAATTTTTGACAAATCCAAATTAAAGGTCAGCATATGTACATATATAGTATATAAATAAATATGAGTAATTTATTTCAGTAAAACACATATTCGAATTGACTTGTCGACACCGACTCGACTTGTCTGCACCGATTGAGATTATCTGATAATAACTAAAATTTTGTAGGTTATAGGATTACTCCATAAAGAGGTAAACGGAAACCAGTTGGAGTTCCCAGTTTCATTGGTATATCCCACAGATTAAGTGATTTTTTCCGATTCCATCCGTTATCAATGCAAACCTTTTCGAGTACCAAGAAATACATTTGCTCAAAATATCGAAATTCAACTATTATCCTGATTTTTTATATACTTGTATACTACTAAGAGCAAATAGTAATACTTTGTTCATAATTTTAAAATTCGTAATTTGGTCTCCAAAAACTATGTCCTCCCCCTCAAAACAATTCCTGTTGGACCCTATACATTTGTGCTAACGGTTTTTCCAATCCTCGAAGCAGTTTTTAAAGTCCAATTCCGGAATAGCTTTCAATACGAGTAGCAATTCAAGTTTAATGTCTTTAATTGACTCAAAACAGTTTCCTCGACGCGGTCGTTTGATTTTTCTGAATATCCAGAGGTTTGACGGAGCTAAGTCAGGTGAATACGGTGGTTGATTGAAAATTTGGCGAAAAACTCACGAAGAACCAATGCAGTATGCGACGGAGCATTTTCGTGCCGCAAAAACCCTTTTTACTTCGCGCAAAATATTAAAATAGTTTTCCTTTGTTGACTCCAAGAATCTCCCCAGTCACCATATAATATTTTTAAATGATAAAAGAACAAAAAACCCCTATTATAAGCCAGCTGTTACAATACAATAAACTTTTTACGAAAATAATTAAAATACGCTTCTCATTTAACACTTATTATTTTATCTTTGAGTCTGAGTAAGCGGGCACAACCATTGTTGTGAGAAAAGAAAACGCTATAATTGTTATCTTCTCGAAACTTCTTCTAATCCAATATAATGTTTTCCGCCTTTCCAACTGATTTTGAACCATTTTTCTAAATCAATATGTATGATATTTTTATAAAATTAAAAGATTATGTTTTCTTAATGTGATTTAGTGCAGAGTATGAAATAAATCAGTCGAGATCAAGTATAAGCCCTTCACCCTTAATATAATGATTTACGCTCCTCTGGTTACTATTTCCTCATCCCAATATATTTGGTTATCTGGTTATTATACTCTTGTAATCAACTCACAATTTCGTCTAACTATGAATATTAAATTCTTATGCAAAATTTTTTTTTGTTTCATAAATTTTTGCCGACATTTGAAAATATTTCCTCGCTTTTGATCATTTCAAATTTCGGGAGTACAAAATACTCGGATACTTAGATACGTACTTAGTCCTTCCCTACTTGTTTACTATTTAATAAATTTTGTTTTCCTCTCAAAATTTTTCCACCAGAGAGAGTGCAAAATTTTTATATTATGAATATGTTTGAATAATTTTAATTACACACATATACATCTGTATATTGCATTTTGCTATAAAAGGTAGGGATAGTAAATATATGATTATACCACTTATCACCAGATATTTAAGCAAGGGCTTCGTAAGTACGTAATCTGAAAAGTAGTCTTGGCTTTCAGTAAGATTCAGAAGTTTACGTGTATACGAGGAATTTATTAGTTTAAATTACTATGTATAGTTATCCTTCATCAGTTCATTACTTTTACCAAAGAATTTAGCGGATCACTAAATATTTTAAGACCCTACTACCACACGCTGTTATAAACAACATTACGCGTTGAAACTCAGATATTTTGTAGTATAGTAAATGTGATTGCATTTCAGCAACCGAAATTCACGATAATTACAAATAATTAATATAACACTAGAGCTCAAGTTATAATTATGTATAATTAAGTGTAAATTATTTGCCATTCTCAAGTCGATGCGAGAAAAGCATTAACAGGGTTATGTTTTAGCGTCGTTCAAATTATATAATTTCCCAGTAAAGTATTAAAAGAATGCGAAATATTTAAATGTGTTTGCAATGCTTTAAATATTAATATTTTAAGGTAATCAAATCTACATATATTGTACATATGTTGAGGTATAAAGTTAACTGAATAGTGGTTAGGAAAAACATGAACTCATTTCATAAGTTTTTTCCATAAAAAAAAATATGATAAGCGTAATATTTATCTAGATTATTGTTAAATGTTAGAAATGGTCTAGAGAAATGTCTGACATGTTTTGTTCATTTATTGAACTATAATTTAATTTAAAATTACCTTTAACAAAACACATAAACAAATTGGTTGCATTTGGGTTATGGCCTGATTGGTCAAGTTATTATGCGCGTACGGTTAAATTTTAAAATATCGTGATTTTACATGGTTTTGCGTAAAAATAATAAAATAAGGAGAACCCAAATACTTCATTATTGTAGAATATATTAACGAAACAGTTCAAGTAAATGAACAACATTTCCAGTTATGAGCTTAAAATTTTCTATTGCACATGCAATTGTGAAATGTGTAATTATGAAAGAAGGTCTCGCATAGGTAAGCAAAGCCTGAGGGCAATTCACAAATAATGTATATTGAATGCGTGTGTGCCGCAAGCAAATATACGGAGCAAGTTTATGCCTAAGTATGTATATAAATATTTGCGATACACGCGCGCACTAAAAGCTTCAGTCCCGGGTTCAAGGGTTATCTTTATGTACAGGATTTTCGGTTTTAGAATGAGTTAAATGCTCTGAAACTGCTCCAAAGTCTTTAGACAAAAAAGTCGAACATTTATTGAAGTTCGAAATCATTGTGAATAAAATTTTACTTAAAAAATCATATGAATCAGTGTGCGATCTTGTAAATATCGACATTTTTGTGAAAAAATTACTCTGATACAATGATTGTTTACATATAAAACAGGTACTATATTAGAGCGGTTTGTTTCATTATCCATATGTAATATATGGGAGTTGGGACTAACATCGACCCGATTTTATCTATTTTCGTCAATACTACATACTATTAATATGCCGCATTCTAATAAAATGTTCCCTAAGGTTCATTAAGTTACTATCATCAATCAAATAGAGTAAAGTCACTCAGATGTTATATGGGGGTTAGGTCAAGTTTTAGCCAAATTTTAACCTTTTTAACAAAGACACACCATTATCAGTAAAATATGATCTATCGTTTTCATAGGTATAACTCTCATGTTCACCGATATATGCGGTATTGAGTCACGTGGAAGTTCGAAAATCATTGTATTAGGTATATGGAACCTACGGAATTATTGACACAATTCAACCCATTTGTCAGGAAAAGATTATCCCTGAATATTAATTATATGTATATCTCACCCCTTGACCGATATGATAAAAAGTCAACTATAAGTACTGGGGTCCAAATATTCGATACCTAGCGCCTAGAATCATTGAATCATTCGTGCAAAATTTTATCCCGTTATATTAATTACTTTTTGATTTGTACACTGGAACGTGAAAAGTGTGGTTGCAGTCCGAATTTGCCCATTTTCGCATTATTAAAAAGGAACTTTAGAAGAATTTGGTTGAAATCGGTTAACAGGTCTGCGATCTGTGATTTATTTTAAAGTGAGCGATGAAGCTCGCATCGTCCATCGTAAAATTTAATGTCGCTTTAAGTAGTTTTAACAGTACAACGGTACTGTTAAATACATAACGATGTGGGGAGTGGGCAAATCATTTTCATTCATTTTCACAACGTGGGTTCTGATAAAAATTATCCTAAGCGAATTTGGCTATTGGTTTCAACAAAATATCTTTTTACTCTAGGGACAGGCAGCCAGATTTCAACATATGTATGTTAGATTTTATCTATATCTATCTCGATTAGTTTTAGGTGATACGTACAACCGTTTAATGAACAAAACTATTATACTCCGGATCAACATGTTGCAATAGTGCAACTCTCTGCTAGACAGAGTATAATAGCTTTGTTGACCTAACCATTTTTTATAACATTTAAAACTTGTCAAGGACGACATATGGTTGGATATATGGTATTATATGAAATTGTCGAGGCGAAAAGTATGTCTATGTCTCCGCATGTCGTTCTAAACGATAACTTAGTTTAAAATAAGAAAAAAATATCTTAAAATTCTTTATAACCATGTTCTTTTGAACCCTAGTACGAATTACGCCCACAAAACGGCGTAGCTCGAAAAATCACTACAAAATAATGACACAGTCAGAAACTAAAAAACTCAAAACAAGTGTTATCCCAGTGTGGAAAAATTATGGTTTAATGTAAATATATCCCATGCCTAACCAAGATCGGTAGGATATATTACGTTCAGCCAACGTATACTGCAGTGTGAAAGTGTGGGAATCCACCGCTCTTATAACGCTTAGGTTCCGAACTACTTATAGCGCTAAAACTGACTAAAATATATATACATAGCCCCGCTCTCTAATAAGTTTAATGTACATATCTCCTAAACTACTTAAACCTACAATAACAAAGTTTCTTGAGTACAAATATTTAAAAACTCCTACCGATAGTGTAAAAATAGATGACTCACTCCCTATAATAAAGTAATAATGGTACTGTTAAAAGAAATTAAAGCGCAATAACTATTTAGTTACGTCAGCGACATTAAATTTTACATCCGAGATGGTATGAAAAGGCTTTATGGAAACAGTATGAAAATCGGACGACGGGCATGACACATATCTCGTGACCAGATAGAATTCGACAAAACTTAATATTATATATGACATTACTTTCACATTCTAATGTCACAGTGCGAAGATGGACGAAGTCGGACAACAAGCACGCCTACTTCTCATATAGCACAATTTTAAATTCCACTTTTTCGTTCAGATTCCAGTAAAAACTGTTCAAGTCCCTAGGTACCGAATATTTAGACCCCGTTACCTATAGTTGATATAACTGAAATTCAAGGATAACCCCTCTCTTATAATGGACTGTCTGTATGTCAAAAATGGGTTGAAACGGACCAATACTTCCCTTAGCCCCCATATACTTAATATAAAGATTTTCGAAATTCCGGGTGACTTTATGTCTAAAAGAGATACATTTGAGCGAAAACTTGGCCTAGCCCCTATATAACTAATATCAGGAATTTCGAACATCCGACTGAATTTACTCTATTTTATTAGTTTTACACCTTAAAGTATTTCCCTGGTCTTGGTTCTTGCTATTTGCAAGAGTATAAAATGTTCAGTTGCACCCAAAATTAGCCCTTCCTTACTTCTTTTAAATAAAGTTTTGCGAAAGAAGAAGGTATTTCCCCGGTTTCGATCCTTGAAAATGGCAAATCGGCAACAACTGAACCTATGATCTTCCTCACTTGTTAACTTTTGAAAATATTCGCCAAACGCTATTTGGAAATGTGTTACAACCACATGTTGTCATGCGTGTTTTTATACATATACATGTATTTTAACAATCGAAATTAACAAATACATGCATAGTTCGGTATATACATATAACTGGTAAATATCCATTTATTTTTAGACAATAGTTCGGGCTTCTTTTCGGAGAAATTCGCTTTAATTCAGATTTATTAATATTGTAGTAATCGCACTGCAGGAAGAAATAAGTAACAGGTCAATTGACAACTCCCCGGCCTACCACAGTAAGTTTTTTTGAAAAGTTCGTTTTTTTATGATACGCTGATTATAGCGACCCTTCAACTTTTCGATACCATTTTTGTAGTACTATTTGTCCTTTGCTTCAGAATATGCCTCAGTTTCGGTGATCTCCTTCATTCCTTTCACACCTTTCTCATACCCAAATATTCTTGAATGATATTTCGACTGGCGCGCTGTTGTTATCTCGGCTATAATCGCGTAAGCGGTGTCTACGCCAATTAAGAAGAAGAAGATATTTCGTACACATTCAGTGGATATCTTTAGAGTGCCTGTTGTTTCGAACAACTTTACTTTAGAGTCATCCAAAACTATTTTGTGGACTTTTTTGATGTGTTCGTCAATAACAACCTCTTTTGGGCGTCCACTGCGTTCACTGCATCGGTGATCATTTTACCACGTCTAAATTTAATATACCAATCCTTGAAAATTGATTCTCCGATACAATTTACAAACTAATGATCCGAAAGCTGTCAAATTTATACACGTGCCTTTTGAATGTTAGGCCTAACTAAAAATCATAATTCTAGTATCGTCATCTAGGGTCAGGCCTGTGACTTTTCAGTAGATCTTTACAGAGCTAATAATAAAGTTAAGAGAAAATGCCAAGATCGCTTTGAAAACGAAGAATCCACATTTAGGTTTGTTAATATATGCATTAATGCACTAATACAAAGAGAGTCCCATCTTAGCTGCATGCGGTTCATAAAATACATTATTATTAATAAAGTAGATTTGTTGTAGGTTAAATTAAAAAAGTTTATGTTTTTCTTTAATTTAACACACAATTTAAGATATAATGGTCAACGTAATATAATGTTTATTTATTTTTAAACCTAAAAAACCTCAGAACCACAGTTCAAATAAACATTGTAAGAGAAATAAATTTAAAAGTTGATTATTACATGTGTTCAGTCATCTATACTTCGTAAACTTATAAAACAGGAGTATTAAATATACAACAATATTAATAACTACAATCAAAAAGTGAATATTATTATGTCATCAAAGTTAATTACCTTTCCGCTACTAGCTTCCAAAATAATGTACACTAGCAATATTATTTCCTTTTCATCCGCTCCAAGTCCTGGCCCATTTTGTCCACATGTTGCGATATATAGCGACACCAAATATTCTGAGACCTGCATATTTCCTTTTTAAGGTTTTGTATATATGGCCGTTTGTTTATTAGAATGTCTTGAATATGATCACAGGAAGTCTTTTTCTTTTATTTGCTTTTGCATTTGTAATATTAGTGGAGTATTTTCTTGGATTTGTTAAAAATATTAACGTGTTGACTAAACAAATTTCTCTGCATAGACATATGTATAAAATTAAAGGATTTTCACATTTGTTGACATGCCTTAACGTTTTCACAGTTTAATGTCTTTCCTGAAAAATTAAAAACACAATTACATTTAAATCCTAGATATTTAATTTTATATGTATCTATATATAATATATGTATATTATATATAAATTACATTCATTAGGAATGAGAGTAATGCTTAAGATATTATCTAGCTATTAGGCCCCAATGCAAACTATAAATTTTAAATGAGATTTTGATTCGTGCCTACCAAAAAATGTATCTCATGCAATATTTTAAGTTAAAGTAACAGGGACATATGTATATTTGAAGATATAAGTATATATCGGGTGATTTTTTAAGAGCTTGATAACTTTTTTAAAAAAAAACGCATAAAATTTGCAAAATCTCATCGGTTCTTTATTTGAAACGTTAGATTGGTTCATGACATTTACTTTTTGAAGATAATTTCATTTAAATGTTGACTCATGTGGTTTCAACAAGATGGCGCTACATGCCACACAGCTCGCGATTCTATGGCCATTTTGAGGGAAAACTTCGGAGAACAATTCATCTCAAGAAATGGACCCGTAAGTTGGCCACCAAGATCATGCGATTTAACGCCTTTAGACTATTTTTTGTGGGGCTACGTCAAGTCTAAAGTCTACAGAAATAAGCCAGCAACTATTCCAGCTTTGGAAGACAACATTTCCGAAGAAATTCGGGCTATTCCGGCCGAAATGCTCGAAAAAGTTGCCCAAAATTGGACTTTCCGAATGGACCACCTAAGACGCAGCCGCGGTCAACATTTAAATGAAATTATCTTCAAAAAGTAAATGTCATGAACCAATCTAACGTTTCAAATAAAGAACCGATATTTTGCAAATTTTATGCGTTTTTTTTTAAAAAAAAGTTATCAAGCTCTTAAAAAATCACCCGATACATGCAGGATAATAGTGCCATAAACTGCTGAAAGCACCCTTTAAAGAGGGTTTCAAAGCAGAGTTTAGCTTATCATTGTGCTAATATGGATACCGCATTTCATATTTAGATATCTAAAGACCGCGAAAAGATGTTCGTAACAGAATAAATAAAAAATAGAGTAAATACACAGAAGTAATTAATAATAACAAAAATAAACTATGCAGCTATCGACTTAAGATTATTCGATTAAACGTTAAATTAAAAGCTAGGAATAGTATAGTATATATTCATACGTATGTAAATTGAGTGTAAACGTTGGTTTCGCCCCATTTCAGTGCACAATTTGACGATATAATTTCTCTTTAATTTTCCTACTTCGCTATATATCCACATATTATTAAAATATGTATGCACATACATACACACATAGATATACTCGATGAAAAGTAAAATACTTTAAAATCAGCATTTACTGTCGCTAAACTTATTCAGTTCGAGTAAAGCCGGTGATTTCTCGGTCTCGGACGTGCAATGTTCAAAGGTCAGAAAGTGTATGGGTTAATCGAGTATACTCACCAATGCCGACTAATTTCGCAATTTAATGCATGACTATTTGCGTACGGACTTAATATATGTATACACACATAAGCATACGTTTAGATGTATGTATTTACATATTTGAATAGTCGTCTAATACATGTAACTATCTACAAGTGAAGTTATTATATTATTTAGACGTATGTATATGTTTATGAGCGCATTTGTATATGTGTGCATCTATGTCAACTCGTTTTTATAGGAATTTATGTCCACAACTATAATATTAAAATAAAATTATAATAAAGTTTTACATACATAAACACATTCGGCAACGTCGCATCGTAAGGTTCTATGTTATCGGCTTGTGTCAGATTGTGTGTTGCTAAATAACTTTTTGACACCTTTTTATATTAACTTATCTTGGCAAACGAATCGTAAGATTTTATATTTCTATTCTTAAACCTTTCTGATACTTCTCTGGCTGATATGTCCACATATGGTACTTACAACAATTCCATATATAATCATTTTATTGAACATCTATATATGTAGATTATATGCCAATGTTTATACAGTTAGTTTTATTGCTATATTTTAGTTCACATCGGCTCAACTTATATTAAAAACATCTTCAAACGAGCGATATGTGGTATTAACTCGACTGAAGAGACTAAATTTAATATTATATATTTAGACCAGAGCATTGAAATTCTTTATATTAGGGAGATGAGGTTTAAAGCAACATATACACCGATTCCATTCTAATTAAGCGCTAAAGCATATAATTAAAAAAAAAACGCTTTTTCATTTAGTTTCATTAAAATATCATATTTTGACCAACTTGAAGGGTTTAAAGTCAGGTGGCCAAAAGGAAATCATTATAGGGGGTGTTTTTGGGCAGAGAAGAGAACGGCTTGCATTAATTTAGACATTGCTCAGGTTGACTTGAAAACGCGTTGTCAAGGATTTTTTAAATGTACAACCCACACTCTGACTGTCTTATTCTCCATAAGGTTCGTTAGAAAAACGAAAATCATTATATGAAGTATATGGAAGTTGGGTGTAGTATCGACACATACCAGTATAATGTCCCCTTGGTTTCATTAAGCTACCTCACATACCATAACCAATCATATGAAGTAAAGTCAGCAGAATGTTTCATGTTAGTTATATGGGCCCTAAATCAATTTTCTCTTGATTTTATCCGTTTTAGGCCCTAGCTCAGCTATTGGCCGATATATGCGGTATAAAGTCATCCAGAAGTTCGAAAATCTTTGTATTATATTATTATTTATTGCTAAGGAAAATATTGACCAGTTTCCACGCATTTTTGACATACAGACATATCATTGTCAGAAAAGAATTACACCTGAATTTCAATTATATATCTTGTTATATTCTGCAACTACGATCCGTTGTGCAAAATTACGGTTCCATATTTTAATTTAGTGCGTAGTTATGGCATTTTATATATTTTGGTTTATTGGTGTTATGTGGGCGTGGCACCCGCCCGATTACGCCCATCTACGAACTCGTCTCATCTTATTGATGTTTTAAATATATTATATAAACATATATCTAAACCTATTTTTTAGGTGATACAAACAACCATTAGGTGAACAAAAAGTAACAGTTACGTAAAACCTTAACAGTCATTAGCTGCCTTCGATTGGTCATTCCTATGCACTATTGTCAAAAAACTGTGAAAGCAACAACAATGTCAGTTGAAGTAGTATAACTTATATCCTCAATCTTGCCAAGTTTTATTTATTATATTTTAACTCACGTTTACTATTGTAACTATTGAAATGAAAATTTTCTTGTTTTTCTTGTATCGTGAGTCGTGTCAAGCTGTCATGTTATTTTTGTTCAGTATTGTTTGGCACTTCATCATGGAAAGCCTTACGCCTGAAGAACGTTTACAAAAGTTTTTTAAGAAAGTTCATGTTCTGTAAAGAATGTGTTTCGCGCGCTTCGCTGAGCTTATGGTCAACATAATCGGCCTACTCAGCGTACTATTCGCAACAATATCTCTCTGTCCATAGTGAGTGTACACGAAGTCCACAGAAAGTCGAACTCGGACTGACGTATGGAATGACTTGGCACACTTTTCGTCGATATCTACTAAATACAGCTTGTTCAAGAACTAAAACCGATCGAACTTTCCAAGCGACATCGCTTCGCTCTATGGGCTCTTGAAATGTTCTAAGAAGATCTGACGTTTGTGAGCTAAATTTTGTTCAGCGATGAGGCCCAAATCTGGCGTAATGGGGGCGAAGAGCAACATGAAGATATCATCCAGAAAAAACAACGGTTTGGTGTGGTTTGTGGATGTATTTCTTCTAAAATGATGCCGGTGAGAACGTAACCGGCAATGGCGACCGTTATAGCGCCATGATAACCGACTATTTGATACCTGAAAATGAAGCTCGTGATCTCAGCGACACTTTGTTTCAACAAGACGGCGCCACTTCCTACACATCACATAAATCAATGGATTTATTGAGAGAACATTTCGGTGAGCAGATAATTTCACGTTTTGGGGCAGTCGATTGGACACCAAGATCATATGATAACATACCGTTAGATTTTTTCCTTTAAGGATATGTAAAGTCTAAAGTCTCGCTTAGAGCAAAACAAAAAATCGAAAATTGAACACAACGGATGGACCATTTGACAATTGAAAGGATAATCTTCAATTTTTTTGCTAAAAAATTAGCAAACCTAAAAATGCATCACCCTTTATATGATATAAACACAAACAAAGGCTATAGACTTATTTTATTCCCATTCAGCCCTTAAGCACATCATGGTAAATAAAACTTGTTTACTAATTTCGTTAAAATCACATACATATATTGACCGCAATAAACTCTTTAAATTCAGATGAATGTCAAAAATAATTGAGAAATCACTATATCACATATAAAGGGGCTAGGGGAAGGCGAGGTTTGATTGCATTAATTTTTTTGCATTACTCAAGTATACTCGAAAACATGTATTCACACAATTTTATCCATTATAATACTACACACTAGTCCGATTAGAAACGTGAAACTTGTAAACTTTTTACAGTACCCTTAATTGTGCCCAAAAGCTCACAAAAAGAGCTTATCATTTTCAAGCTTTTACCAACTAACCATTTTTTGTTCTAATAGCTCTAACATTTACAACTAATCAAAATCCAGTTATATCCTAAAGACATTCCGTAAGGTATGTTCTCGAGACCAATTGATTCTCAATTCTACCTCCTCTGTGAGTGCTCTCTCTCTCTAAACGTCACTCGCGCAAATTTTATCTTGTTATTTTCAGGAAAAGTTCTTATGGCAGTACAATGTATGAAAATTTGGTATAAAGTTTAAGTTACCCATTTTATAACAACAGTATC
Source organism: Bactrocera neohumeralis (assembly GCF_024586455.1). Classification (NCBI taxonomy): domain Eukaryota; kingdom Metazoa; phylum Arthropoda; class Insecta; order Diptera; family Tephritidae; genus Bactrocera; species Bactrocera neohumeralis. Next base: position 50,039,232 of record NC_065921.1, read on the forward strand.
AACAATTTTGTTCCAATGGACAATTAATTCTGTAGCTCAACTACATAGTATATATGGTATATGAGTCCATACCTACTATTGTGAAGACACATATACGCATACTCAAAGGGTTTGAGGCAAGAAATGGATTTTCAGCTAAACATTTACAACTGAAAGTTAACATTGCGAAACTACTATCGACTTAAAAATCATTTTTTTAGTTACTCCACTTTCTTCGATCTCTTTTTAATGTTTTATCTTGTTATTATTACCTCCTTTCCGTATTGGTCGGTTTTCCAACTATCACTTCTCACTTGTTACTTTGCTGTTTCGGTGGAGACTACCTGTTACACCACAGTTTCCGCCGTACGTATTCACAGATTTGTACGCATTGCAATTTTCTTTAATAACTTTAAAATTTCATTTGATTGGAACTTATGTATGTACATATATACTTCCATACAATACCAACATTACTGCACTTTTCTTTTAACCTGTTCTTCGCAAATTCCCCTTCTCTTTCTTGTCGTGTGTTCCACAAACAATTTTCATGCCATCAATTGGACTTGGTTACAGTCGTTACACATATAGTCACTATTAAGTTGTTACACACATATGTAAGTATGGGCGTTTGTATATTCTACGCATATATTTTTAAAGCCATTTTATTATAAAATACACTTTTATTGTATTTTTAAAAACTGTTAAATTATATTATAATGATATAAATTTATATATGTATGTATGTATAGTTAGCAAATGAAAGTTAAGAGAAGAAAAACGTGTACAAAATTTTATATTTTATTTTCTCCTAGGGGTAAAAGCTGGTATTTATTTCAACAATAACTTATGTATGTACATATACATGAAACAGCATTTACCACAACATTAAACCCACATTGGCAATAATTAAAGATTACTACGTTTAAAAATTTTCAAGTGTTACCGGTATACTCGCGCTCATCTCTCGATGGAATGTCAGCAACTGACTGAGGTTACTACTGATCGACGATGTAGGCATCAGCCTTTAACCAAATTGCTTGTGAACATAGCCGGGAAAATGTTAACAAGTGAAACTACAAACGTATCTTACAAAAAGCAAAAATACGAAAAAGAGAGTCAGTAAACACTTAAAACACATACAATCACATATCTGTATGAGAAGGTATACATATATACATATGTATGTATAGACATCACATAGGTAAGACGCGAACTCCAAAGGTAAACTTGTATACTCATTACACGTAGGTCTTTATATAAAAATTTGGAGAAAAGCAATATTTTTATTTATGTATGTACGTATTCATATACATACATGTGTCCAAATACAATTCATTGCATATATACCCTATGTTAGATATTTAAAACATTGAAGAGTGTAGAGCTGTGCTTTCTTGTGTTTAATTTAACTCTAATTTCACCTCGGTTCTCGTTTTATTTGTTGTTATGAGTCCAATTGCCGATCTCTTCATGCATCTCCACCAGGTATCGTACGTATACAAATACATACATAAGTAAGTCACGCTTGAATGTTTAAGCCCTGCTACCACACTCTGGGCAAATGAGAAGAACAGTTGATCATAGAAGTGTTTTTAAAAACTTAATTCCATTTGTTGGCATATTTTCCATTTCAAATACTCACGCACATGTGCACTAAAAAAATCAGTAATATGTAGTAACTTATATCCACTTATGTATTTAAACTTATATAGTAGATAGTAGGAATGCACTTTTTACATATAGTAAATATAAGTGCGTACCTAGACACTACAGCCGTCGTTCTCTATACCGAAAGTATACTCTAAATTGATCTTATACCAAATCGTAATATGAATAAAAGATTTTTGTTTATTTAATAGTTGATAAATATACTTGTATGTACTCCGAGTGATACGGATACGAATGATTAGGCAAAATTTTTGTAATAGGTACTGTATTTAGGTTTATGATTATTTAAAATAAATGCAATGACGTTTCCAAGAGTATCGGAAGTTTTTGAGACATTATGAAGAGTTGTTTATCAAAAAATATCGATATTATCAGACTGAAAATATTACAACACAGGGAGATTATTGTATATAAATTTTGATTTAGAACTACGCAAAGAACATTTCACATGTGTGCTTGAGTTGCACCATTTAATTGGCAATCACTGTATGTATGTTACAGTGGTATTACTGCTGATATTCCTAACAACACAGCACACCTGAGCAACTCCCATTACCGAGTGAGCAATGATGTTAATTACTCTCTTGCACTCTCATTATTTCCCTCGCTCACCTTTGCTAATTAAGAAACGCAACATTGAGTAAAATCGGTCGATTAAGTATTTTCAGATTTCAGGACACATACTCTCATTTCTAATGATTGAACTGGCAGGTTTAATGCATCCTTAGTTCCCTTTTGTTTAATCTAAATGTGACATATTTTAAATTTATATTTTATTAATGTAATATTCATTTGAACGGATATTACGCTAAACTCCGAATAAAGTTGTCTGTCTTGGTGACAAATTTTAAATCCAAAAACGGCTAACTGAAAATAAACTAGTTTGTACAATTTGTTTAGAAGTGGTGGATGATGATGAGATGACAGTTTTTATCATACTATATCGCATTTTAGAAATTAATACCGATTTCACCACCTTCCAAGGATAAATATTATTACTGAAAATATCCCTTTCTCATAGATATACATATATAATATGTATTTATACCAGATGTATATGTACCTAGGCATATGTGATAAGTGCAACATAAGGAATACTACGATGTACATATGTATGTTAGGTATAATATACAAATATATGAACGTGAAAACTGTTTAAACACCAGTTCGATGGAAGTAGATAAGATATACTCACTTATCAAATTTTTAATATGAGCACATATGTGTATTCGTATATACATACATATGTATATGAATATAAGTAAGTACACATAAATAACTTTAAACAAAAAAATGAATAACATCTAAGTTCACTTAAGTTTTCAGGTCTATTAGGCCTTCATGCACGTAAAACTTTTGCTACGACTCAAGCTAAATTTCTGTCATTTCTCTTATACAATTGGATATTTTCGGAGCATTGACATATAAATATGTATGTATGGTATATATTTGTACAAAATTGACATTTAATGCTTATAAAAATTCTTCATAAAGTATTATAGAGCACTTCAATTTTCCAACCTTTTACATATTATTGGTTTCGAGCAAACATTGAGTACATACAACTCTCCGAAACCTGATCACTCTTCTGATATTATTTTGAAAGAGAGGATCAAAACTCTCACAAATCCGTTGTCACACTCGCCTACATACTTACCTACCTGTTTTCGTAATTGCAGCAATTAACTTTTTGCCTTATTATATCTTATTGCACTTTAGACGAGGGCTTTTAGTCATCTATATACATATATATGTATAACAAATATTAGTCCAATCAGATTTGAACTGGATTTAGTTTTTTTTAAACATGTTGAGAAAAGTAAGTACAACTATTTACTATTGACTGATTTAATTTGGTTAAAAAGCTCAAACAAAGTTAATACGTTTTAGCAGCATATTTAAGGCGCAACGAACACGGTTTTACTGGCATTTCAAGCAGCAACAGCCATCATAGCCCATACTCGTTCAACGTGTATACTAGTATCGTAAGGTAAATTCTTCCAAACACATACAGCAACAGGTTTTTACGCACTCTCTCAATATACTTTTATGTGTAGTTGTAAACACACATTACACTTCATAGTGGAGATTACGCTGGCTTTTCGTTTACCTGTTAAATAATACCATACCTATGAGAAAGAAACCCCTTTTCGTTGAGTTTGTATTCAAGTATAGTGATCTTAAAAATAACCTGTTCAGAGAGATATACAAAAGTTTCTACAAATCAGTGAGGTGAATTTGAGGAGTTAAGTTTTACTAAAAAAAATCCACAGCTTTCAATATTAGACTTTCCAAACGGTAATATTTTTATCTGTGTTTTGTTGGGAATGGAAAACGTTCCTATGGTGTAAACATATTTTACATTTTGCTGTGACAAATGGAAAGTAAAATTTTGACAGTAAAAGTATAAAACAAACACAATTGCATTGTTTGAATGCTTGGTTCGGAAATTAAATTATTAAATATATTCATTAACTGCATTTTTTAAATAAAATAAAATTTTTTTAAGATATTGTATTATTAAATTCGATTTACATGTATACATAAATACATTTGCATTAAGATCTTTTAATCAACTACAAAAATATTATTTTAATTCATATTTTAATATTTGAAATAATGTTTTTACTTAATTCTTTCTTCTTAATTTTAGTTTGCAATATTTCGGATAAATAACAAAAATTCGGCATTGAATGGAACAAATAATAACATAAACAATAATTACGAATAAATAACATATTTAATAACATATAGCTGAGATATAAGTTGATCAGAGTATTATAAGTTCAAAGGTTACGGTTTTCTTGTTTTTATCATTATTCACTATTTTTATACTCTTGCAACCTGTTGATACAGAGTATTATAGTTTTGTTCACCTATTGGTTGTACGTATCACCTAAAACTATTCGAGATAGATATAAGGTAATGTGTATATAAATAAGCAGGATGACGAGAAAAGTTGAAATCTAACTGACTGTCTATCAGTCCGTCCGTCCGTCCGTGCAAGCTGTAACTTGAGTAAAATTGGGATATCTTGGTACGCGGGTTCCTTATTAAAAAAAAATTACGAGTTCGAAGATGGGCTTAATCGAAGCACTGCCACACCCACAAATCGCCATTAAACAAAAATCTCTAACTAAGCACCTAATTAGGAATAAAACTGTAATTTTGTACAGGGAATCGCAGTAGTAAAACGCGTCTGTCTTTTTTAAAAAGTGGGCGTGGCCCCGCTTCTAATAAGTTTATTGTGCATATCTCCTAAGCTACTAAAACTAAAACAACCAAGTTTGCTAGGCGCAAATAACGGGCTCTTCAATAAGAGCTCTACAAAAGGTTTTTTTTTAAATAGAACAAAAACGGTTTGGGATATTAATGAAATTCGTTATACCTGTGAAAGTATATTCGATGCCATTATATATGTACGAAACTCCATTTTTTTACACGGCCATCACAGGTTCGCTTGAAGAGGTCCAGACGCTGAACCCAATTTTCAGCGGTTTTCAAACATAAATCGGCCGATATTGTTGCAATTTCACGTTCAATATTCGTACGAAATTCTTAGACTATATGGCATAGACCATAGACTTAACGTAACCTAACAGAAAATAGTCGAATGATGGTTTCTGTCCCTATCGGTCTACTTTTGTACCGTCCCGTTATAATAAGATCTCCTACCCACAGAGTAAAATGGATGAAATCGGATGATAACCCCGCTCACTCCCCATTTAACGGTACGGTTAAAAACTTCTAAAGCGCAGTAAATCAATAACTAATTACGCCAGAGGCATTAAGTTTTACGAAATGATATGAGAGGGGTTGATTGGAACCGATGGGAAAATTGAATGATGGGCGTGGCCCGCCTACTTTTTGGTGAAATCACATATCTTAAGTACAGCGAAATCGGACTACAACCACGCCTACTTCTCATATAACACAATTTTAAATTCCACTTTATTATTTCTCCTTCATACAAGGCGGGCTCCAAAGTAAACAGACTTTTTGAATCTAGCACCCCCAGGTGGCGCCACCTATATGTCGACTGCTGCGTTAGAATCTGCTATCTTTATCCATTGTCCAGTGAGAATTTCATAACATTTCATCTATTGCGTTTTAAGTGCCAGTACATATGTTTGTGTTATCGGTGCGAAAATGAGCTTTGAACTAAGAGACAACATTAAATTTTGTTTTGAAATTGGTAAAACTTTTGCCGAAACGTTTCAATTGATGAAACAAGTTTATGGCGATGAATGCCTATCCCGTAGCAGAGTGCACGAGTGGTTTCAACATTTCAAAGTGGTCGTGAGGGCATAAACATGTGGGCCCATCAAAATTCGTGATCACCGGAAGTTCCATCGAAACTGTGAGTAAATTCATCAAAAATCAGCCAAAATCATCTTTGAAATTCATGGAAATGGAATTGAACATCTTCAAAACATCGATTTGCACGGTTTGTTCCGCACAAATTGACCGACGACCAAAAATCCGTCTCATCGATCGACGCTTGTATCCGGTTTATTTGACCAAAAATCACATTTTAACCATTAACCACTCCCCGTATTCACTTCATATGGCACCGTGCGACTTCTTCCTTTTCGGAAAAATGCATTTGCCCATGAAAGGAAAGCGTTATGCAGACGTAGAGGCCATTCAAAAGGCTTGCACCGGCATACTGGCGGCCATGACCGGTATAACGAGCTAAAACACTTGTTCGAGATGCTTTTGGACAGTGCAAAAAACTGTATTGAAGCGGAAGAAGACTATTTTGAATAAAAAAATTGATTTTGCCGAAAAAACCATTAGTTCTGTATTTTTTTAAGTCCTGTTTACTTTGGAACGCACCTTGTAAACCAAGTAATAGTTAATATAAAGGGATAAAATTTTGCAAAAATTGTCAAAATCCAACTAAAACTATTCAAGACCCTAGGTACCGAATATGTGGACCCCAGTATCGATAGTTGACTTTTGACCGAAAATGTCGGTCAATGTGTGAGATATACAATTGAAATTCAGACAGAATCCTTTTTTGATAAGGTATTTCCCTGGCTTTGATTCTTGCAAGTTGCAAACGTATAAAGTGTTCGGTTGCACCCGAACTTGTTTTAAATAATTCTTTTATGTTATGTAATATTGTCAAATTTCGAACATATTGTAAATATTAATTTAAAACCGAGCGAAGTTGCAACCATGGTATTTCGAAATGAAAAGGAATATTACAAACAAGACCACAAAACATAAACCGGAACAACTCGGTGCACTTCGTCTTCTCCCGCCGCCAACTCGAAACAAACTACAGGTTCGGGTAACAAAAGCCTTGGTGTGTGAACACACAGCAGGTGGAGGATGGTTGAACGGCCTCCTGATATTATACGAAAGCAGCAGAGATGAGGATATAGCTTAAAATAATATACATATCTACCCGACGAAGCCTCTGTAATGGAGTTAACCGACACCGCCCATAACTAAGTGTCAAACCAAGCTGGGAGCGAAGGAACATAACGACCTACGTCAAACCTTGGGTGACCTCCGTGCATTGCAAACATAACCACGCGGATTATATGAACACCACAACTAAAATAACCAAACCAAACTTGAAAATATAAATGAGCACATGGCCTTTAGACGAAGCTCAAATATGATGAGAGCACCGCCACTATATAACAGCAACAAAAGCAGCAAGCGTTGAAAAAAATAAGCAGGAAAATTTAACTCCTATGGCAAGAAAAACTATTACTGGAGGAAATATGCCAATCTTTTACCAACTTGGTGAGCAGATTGGAAATCTAGTTACTATGTTCTATCGTTCTATCCACCATGAGGACACCATAGGATGGATAACTGTAGGAGTTACTAAACCAAACCCCCGTGAAAGGAGGGAAAATACGTCCCAAAATTCGCCGTGGTTTATGATTACGAATGTATTAAATTTTTAAAAGTAATTCTGGATCCTAGACTTTCATTCAAGTAGCCCCTAATAGCCACACACACCAAAGCGGCGGCGTCTGTGTCGGCAATTGCTAGAATAATGCCCAATATGCGAGGCCCCAGACAACTAGTGAGAAAGCTGCTGACAAGTGTCAGTAGTTCAATTATTCTCTACGCGGCACCAATTGGTTTATGGGGTCAGTAAGGTAACCTGGCCTGTTTTTTTGACTTTTTTTTTTATAGAAATTTTTATTCTACAATAGAACTTTTTCCACTTATCATGAGGTATATCGTGGAGTGTATAAAAAAATTTTTTCGGAATTTTTTGATGACATCTGTCGGAGAAATGGCTGGGTGAATGAGATGCGTTTTTTCACTGGCGGACACGATTTCTCATGTTTGAATCATCTGAAACACAAAAACCCAATTTATTCTTAAAAAGTACGTGAATGGTTATCGTCCCTACTAGAATCATGAAAAAATGTTGATAAATCAAGAAGTAATTAACGTTTTTTTTTAATTTTTCCCCATATTTTTTTACATAAATTTTGTCATAACATTGTCAATAAATTATAAAAAATATAGGGACGATAACCAGGCGTTTTCTGAACATTAAAAAAAAAATTAAGCAAATCGGTTGAGTAGTTCACCGGAATCATGTCCGCCAGTTTAAAAAAGTGTGTTTTAAGAAAAACGCGTTTAAAGTTTGAGGTGTGCTCTCCGAGCACTCCGAGCGCTCCGAACGTCGACTGGTATTATTAATTTTGGGTCTTTTTCGAAACCTTGCAATGGTAAAGTGGGTTTCTACATTAATTCTAAGGGTATAAGGGAACAAAAAATTCAAAAAAAATTCAAAAAAGATAACCCTACTGACCCCTTAACTGCATCTATACATAGCTCGTACATAAGAGGAGCTGCTTCGATACACAGGCTAGCGTCATTAAGAACATGCTGCGCATTCAGAACAGTATTGGTTGATTCAATCAATGTTATATCGGGAAGACTCCCCATAGATCTAGCAGCAGAGCGTTGTTCATCAATCCGAGACATGAGAGCTAACAAAACACCTAGCCAATATAAAAAAAATTGGCAAAAATTGATGAAAAGTACTCCAGCAATGGCAGCAAAGATGGAATAGTTCAAAAAAAGGAGGGTGGACTCACTCTCTGATACCCAAAATTAGAGACTGGGTTACGCGGGATTATGGTGATGTGAACTACCACCTTACGCAGTTTTTACCTGGCCGTGGCTGCTTCAGAAGCTATCGGTATAAATTCAAAAATGTATAATCTCGTTTCTGCATGCACTGCGAAAATTGTATTGGAAATTTGAATAATAGCGTATATTATGCAAAGGGTACGAGAAGACGAAATCGCTGTAAACCGAGAAGTTCGTATTGTGTCTTTGTAGAGGGCCTTTGCCTGAAGTCTTATTTCTTTTGTACGGGGTTTGTCCGGAAAGTAATAAGACTGAGTCGACCAATCATTACAATTCTTTAAAAACTTTCAAAATAGACTCCTTTCTGCATCGAGCTGCCAGCGCGATTTCCAAACATTGCAGGCGTCACGGTAGGCATTCTTCAGAATAGTAATAGAGTTGCATGCTGCTTGAATCCCCTCCCCTCTAAAACTTGACGTTGACAGTTTGTCCAGGAGTAACAAATTCATGGTGAATGATGCCTTTGATGTCAAATAAGGCAATTAGCATCGTTTTCACTTTAGATTTGCTCCTTCATCAGCGTCCTCTTCCCGGCCCTCCAAAAAGGCCTGGTGTCACCGAAACACATCACTTCTTGCTAAAGTATGGGTAAGCCTGCTTGATCATATCAAACGTCTCTGTCGCAGATTTACCGAGTATCACATAGAATTCAATCACGTACCTCTGCTCTAACGAACGCTGCATTTTCTGCTTGCAGCACTCACAGAAAAACGTCGCGCGAAAATATTTGTCCTGACTCTCCAGTTGCTCAGAGACAACTGACCAGCCGCTCGTTTGTTAGCTAGGAACGCCCTCTACCGAATCCAGTCGGTGCGCGCACGCTCCGAAGTACAGTTGCAAAGGAAGAAAATCAGTTTTATTACTATTACCGGACAATATCAGTATTTCTGATGTTCCCGGGCCTTAACAATATGACATAGACCGTTTGGAAGCCTTTTTTGAGCAATTGACAAATTGGGTAGAATCCAACGTGAACAAATTCTTTTTTCAATAAATGTTGTGAATCTGAATGTATGCTCGTCCCAATAATATCTATAGCTTACAGAACTTTACGAAATTAGCTATTATCCAAGGCAACGTTACAATGCCCAAACGGATTATTATTCAGATCGATTGTAACGTGGCTTTTACCACCTTACAATAATTTACGTCAACTTACCTCACTATGATATTGAACGCTGCTAGAGCCTTACATCATGTACCCGCACCATACGCACACAACTTACCTCACTACGATGTTGAAAGCTGCCAGCGCTTTCCACCATACGTCCTAACGCACCATACGCATACTTACCTCGCTACGGTGACGAAAGCTGCGCTGTGCAGCCTCGCGCAGAAAAGGCATCACCGCCGGGTGATGCCAGTGCTCGCGATGGCCCTGCCCGGTAGTTGAGGGAATTCGCGTGCCTTGCGCAGCAAATTACGCAAATAAATTATTAAATTATTAAAACTAACGCGACTAACAGGCGACATGTAATGTAAGGACAGTGCAAGATAGTCAATAGTGGGAGGCCAACGAAGACGGTTGGCTATTAACGAAATCTCTCCTACACAGAGAAGTCCGTTCATTTTCATCAATCCCGTTCGTTTTCATCACCGTGCCAGCTTCAACAAGCGTCAACGCCTGGCTCATCAATTCCTTTCGTTTTCATCACCGTGCCAGCTTCAACAAGCGTCAACGACTGGCTCATCAATCCCGTTCGTTTTCATCACCGTGTCAGCTTCAACAAGCGGCAACGCCTGGCTCGCCAATCTCGCTTGTTTTCATCGCCACTGTATACATCACGCTGGTCTGGCTGTCCACTGAAAGGGGGGTGTGGACACTTCATCTATTGAATTAAATCTTTTATTTGCTAAGGGTTCGTGGGTCCCAAGGCTGACCCTGGAGCGGCTGAGCATACGTCAGCTATGGAAGAAACCCCATTACAAATGGCGCCCGAGCAGGGACCTGACTTTGTGAGTGATAGTGAAAAACATGAAACGGTCACCAACGCTCATGAATCAGGTTCGCCGCGCCCCCCACACAATCATAAGTATCGCAGTACTCCAGCGATGAAGGCTCTAACGCTTGAGACGGACACGACCAGTTGGATTTACTGGCTGAAGAAGGACCGATTAGTCACCGAGTGCAGACGACACCACATCGCTGTCGAAGGGCGCACCGTAGCAGACCTCCGTAGCGAGCTGAGCGCCTGCATCCGTGCAAAGCGCCACCATAAATCCACGGAGGACCCAGTGCAAGCCTTAGAAAGGGAGATGAAGGAGGAAGGTAACGCCACCATACTCGTTCCAACCACCACGGTAAGAATCCCAAGCAAAGCGGTAGCAACACGTGGCGACATAACCTCAGCTGCAAGATTGCCGGATTTGGAGGTTATAAACTCCGTGCGGCGATGGAACATACGCTACAGCGGTCGCGAAAATTTACACGACTTTCTAGAGCGATGCGAAGAACTAGCCGAATGCTACTCTATAGCAAACAACCAGCTTCTTGCTACTATGCCGGAAATTTTGCAGGACAAACCGCTGCAATGGTTTCGTGTAAAACGCAACGCCATCAACACGTGGGACGACTTTCGTTAAAGGCTGAACGGTTCTTTTTACCGAAACGTCACCTCGCACATCTGGAAGAAACCATCCATCAGCGCAAGCAATTTCCCAGAGAGAAGGCAAAGGATTATGTGCTGGCTATCCAAACGCTTATTCGCCAACACCCGAAACTTCGCGATGAAGATCACACCGAGCGTATATACGACGGTCTAAGGGTGGAATATCGCTTATATGTCCGTCGGAGCGATTTCAACAGCGTAGACGAACAACTCGAATTAACGGAAGACTACGAATTGTTAAGAAGCGAGGAGGCCAGGCAAGCAAGAAACACCAATCACTGTTTGACGGCGGTATGTACTAAGTATTGCTGCGAGAAAGTTTGTTGGCGATGTAAGCAGCCGGGACACCGAAGGCACCAATGTCGCAACCAGCAGCGAATATTTTGCTCTCACTGTGGACGCGACGGAATCATGTCTCGAGACTGCAATTGTCCTACACATGCGACGATGCGAGCTACTCCGTCCAAACCCAGTACAATAGCACTCAACGCAACGATTCCGTACCCAGAAGGGAAACAAGATGGCCGTTATTATTTGCCCATTACTGTCGCAGGCATGCAGATAGAAGCTCTGGTGGACACCGGAGCCACGCTCACATATATCGGTAAAGAACTTCAACGTCATCTAGATAAACACCAAATTAAAGCCAGACGCCAGACCTGTCGCATTCAGCTAGCTAACCAGACGTATATACCTAGCACGAAAATGTATCCTGTTACAATAGAGCTGGGTAACAAGTCTATGCGACTACTTGTATCAGCTCTACCGACGCTTTCGGAACATGCCATCTTAGGCATGGATTTCTTAAGGAAGCGAGACCTGACTATCACCATCGATGGTCAACCCCTAGCCGCTACACGCCTGAGCACGCAGGCACCTGCCGACCACCTTGCTATGCTAACCGAAAGGCAACATCTTACGGAGAAGTAGAATCATCGATTGAATACTCTCCTCACTGAAAACGCAACAATAGACGTTGCCAACACTAATCGAAGCGTCCGTTTGCTCATCTCTTTCCAGATAGTCAAAATGAAACCCGTGACCAGCAGAAGGCCGCATGCATCGAGCCGCCGGACGACCCGCAAAGGCCGCCACCTTTCCGGCCACCCCCGGAAGCACGACCGCGGGTGCACCCGAATACAACCGCGTTACATGCGATAAGTACCGATAACACTGGGTCAGCTGCCGGAACTCGTCCTAGGGTACCCAGACAGCACCTGGAGCGCAGCGTCATCAACGCCTCCACCCGAAGTCGGCCGGCCACAGAACCAGCGGCATTGGAAGCATTGCCACGACAGACGCCGCTCAGCACCAACGCCCGGAAGCTCCCGACCACCAGGCGAGCCCCAACGCCACGGGAAGCAGACCGTGAAGATGGTGCTGCGACAGAGCCGCGCGCCGGCCAAACTTCGACGCACCCAGCAGGCCAAGCGAAGGCCCGGGTAACGCTCTCCGCCAAACAAAGCGACCTGCCGACTGCAGCTTCGCTCCAACTCGGCCAGCGAGGCACGGCAAAAAGTACCGCGAGGAAGTAAGCCAGTACCGCGGAGCCACTCGCAGAGAAGGTGCAAGAGGCGCCCGCTACAACAACGCCGGCATGCTCGAACGACGATGGGGCGTCTGCCCCAGCAATTGACAAGACCAACGTCGAGACGACGCCGCCTCACCCAAAAGCGCTCCAAGCGAACGCTGTTCTTCCGGGGCCGACGTCTAGCCCTCCAGAAGCTAGAAGGCGACCGGGTTCTGGTGCGATACGGCGAGGACAGATGCGTGCTTCACTTATACGAGTAACACCTCAGAGCAGCCGTTATAATTAAGTCATTAGCTTTAAGTATGTATTTGCATTACCTTTAACTGTACAATCCATCCCGTAGGCCAGAATTTAAAACTAGTTTTTTTTTACCAGTTACCATAGTTATTCATGCATTTATACGATTACATTAAATGGGTGTCACTAGTTGTAATCTATAAGACCTAAGACGCCTGGTACTATAGGTTAAGAAATACTATTAAATAAAGGTTTCCACACCCGCTCCCCGTTCACGGCACACGCCAACTAGGACATACAGCCAGCCTCCAGCCGAACCATCGTGGGAGATCTCCTTCCACCCGCCGCCAGCGAAGTATCCTCGCGCAGCCGGGTGATGCCAAAGCTCGCGATGGCACTGCCGTAGCCGCGTCGAGAACACGTGACGTCAGTACCGCTGCTTACGGCACCGTTATTAAAACTAACGCGACTAACAGGCGACATGTAATGTAAGGACAATGCAAGATAGTCGATAGTGGGAGGCCAACGAAGACGGTTGGCTATTAACGAAATCTCTCCTACACAGAGGAGTCCGTTCATTTTCATCAATCCCGTTCGTTTTCATCACCGTGCCAGCTTCAACAAGCGTCAACGCCTGGCTCATCAATTCCGTTCGTTTTCATCACCGTGTCAGCTTCAACAAGCGGCAACGCCTGGCTCGCCAATCTCGCTCGTTTTCATCGCCACTGTATACATCACGCTGGTCTGGCTGTCCACTGAAAGGGGGGTGTGGACACTTCATCTATTGAATTAAATCTTTTATTTGCTAAGGGTTCGTGGGTCCCAAGGCTGACCCTGAAGCGGCTGAGCATACCTCAGCTATGGAAGAAACCCCATTACACGATCACTATAGCATATAGCTGCCATACAAACTGACTAATCATAATCGAGCTCTGTTATGAGATTTCTTTTATTTGGCAAAATACATTCACAAAATTTGGCACAGATTACTGTATAAAGCAATATCAGAATAAATTGTTCAAATCGGACCACTACAACATATAGCCGTCATCCAAGAGAAAGATCAGCATTACACCTCTTATACTTGTAAATCACCGTCCAGTAGAGGTCTCAAATGATGATTGACAACGTACTTAGCTAAATCAAATGCATCATTACTGGAGACGAGACGTGGGTTTATGCATTTGACAACAAAACTGTCCTACGATCTTACGAATGCCGCTCCAAAATTTAGTCGAAATCGAAACAGCCAAAATTCATTGAAGACACCAAAAACGGAAAATTTTATTAATAATACAGATTTGTACTAAAATACGTATAAATTTAGTTTTTTTGCTCAGTAAAATTTGATCAGATGATACTATAAATTTTCAAGTAAGAAAGATCTAAATCGGGTGCGACCGAACATTTTATACACTTGCAACTTGCAGGGCTCAAAGCCAGGGAAATGCTTTAAAATGTGAAACGTCAACCAGAGAATAATATCCAAGCAATTTTATGATTTTACAAATACTATAAGATTTGTTATCGAACCGATTTTTTCTATTTTTCCCAATACCACATACATGCCTTAAACTAAAAACCAGTTATATATACAGTAGAGTCAGACGGATGTTCAAAAATCCTGATATTAGCTGTTTATAGAAGCTGGGTCATATTTTCACCCGATTTTATCTATTTTAGACACAAAGTTACACTGTTATGAGTAAAACACGTTCCCTCATTTTCAATGAGATTACTCACATTTTGGCCGATATATGCCGTACAAAGTTACCCGGAAGTTCGAAAATATTTATACTAGAGATATGGGGGCTAAGAGAAGTATTAGCCCGATTCAACCCATTTTTGACATACAGACATGCCGCCATTTATGTAGTAAAGCGTTGGCAACCCTCAAAAAATACACATCGTTAGCTGACAGGTTAGACTCGGTAAAAATGAAGTCTTTATTAGTGAACAAAATATTTCAAGAAATAATTAAAGCTTGTCTGCCACCGTTCGAAACATGTCACCGATTTCGAGGTTAAAATAGGAAGGATCAAGAAAATATATATATATAGTTGCCTCTGACTTATGGTTTTTGAGATATTTGCATTTAAAGTTCAAAAATTCAACTATTTAAAATGCGTGTTTCACTAATTCGTAACTTTTATTCAAGATTTATCTTTTGTTCACACAATAACAAAAAGGTTGCATTCTAACTAATAATCAGTGTATTTCACAGAAGAACCAAAAGAAATAAAGAAAATAAATAATACCCCAATGACAGGAAATAAATAACACATTAGTTTTATATTAGCATATAATTCATTTCTGCATAACACTGGTCGGACCAACATCTGGGCGTGCTCTGTTCTTTTGCGTTGAACTTATTTTCATAATCTCATCCAACGTAAATATAAGTATTCATTTCACTGTCTTTCTAATACATATAAGGTGGTCTGCCAGAATCGATGCCGTCAGGTCATTTGCAGAAAATCTTCCCTAATAAACGCTTTGAAAGACGTTAAAAACTCAACCTTACGGCAGAAACTCGTCGAGACGTTTATAACATTCTGAATTATATTTGAATATATGTATAATATGTATTACCAAATTTCAGTGCGTTTTGATGGCACCCATAGACTTAAAACAGCAAAACAAAAAGCACGAAAACGACCAAAATGGAGAAGTGGATGAAACGTACTGCAAAGGAGAACTTTTATTTAAAAGAAATCGTTATCATTTCTAATGCAGTTTCATTATATGAAATAAGATGAACTCAATGCAGCTGCAAAGAAATTTGTGAAAAAGTATTTGGTTGATGAAATGATAAATGACTGTCATAATTTGTCCAATGAAGCTATTCACCTCAAATTTTGAAACCTATCAATGCTCGAAAATTAAGAAGTCTTAAATAAATAAATAAATAAATATATACATACATCGGTTTGAGATTATTTTGCACTTTACCCGGTACTATTTCAAATAATGATTTCAGATTATTTATTATCAATGCATTCACTGTCGTCTCGAAAAGCTCACTTTTAGCATACATAAGTTATTAGTTAAAAATAATTAAAGATTGGAGGATTTTAAACTCTTTGTTCAAAAACTTATTCATAATAGTCAACAGTTTTCAAAATAACGATTTTTTCATTAGTTAGATGAGGAAATAAATGTTTGAATGAGATGTTTCTTTTCTGTCTTCTTATTAACTGTCAAGTCCCGCTATCCTTATATTCATAGATTCCAGTATAATCTGAAAAAGTATTTATATAACCTTTGTATTTACTATATCAATGTTGGTTGCACAGGTCGTACCCTACAGTTGAATGCCACACATGCCATTCGAATTTTCATACAAAAAAAATTTATTCCTCCCAATATCAACTAGAAAGCAAATTTAATATAGATGTGATGAGGGCATAAAACGCTACGTAGTCTTCATCTTATTCTTCAAAAACATTGAAGGTGTCCCCCACTTTTCATAATAACATAAAAAAATCCAAGAATGTCACGTATCAAATTTGATTGCAATCTGTCAGGCGCGTCGCGAAATATGTGACTTCACCTAAAAGTGAACTGCGCTACGCCCATCGTCCAATTTTGAACTCGGTTCCATTAGAGCCTTCTCTTACCATCTCGGGAGTAAAATTTAATGTCTATGTTGCATTTAGTTATTGATTTATTGCGCTATTAGTAGCTCTTAACAGTACTGTTATATGGGGAGTGAGAGGGGTTATCTTCCGATTTCATCCATTTTCACATTGGCGGTAGGAGTTCTTATAATATTTGCACTAGGCAAATTTGATTGTGGTAGCTAAACTTATTACAGGTCGAGACCACACCCACTTAAAAAAAAAAAATGCAGGTACCCAATGCTACTGTGATCCCAAATAATAATTTTATATCTTGATTTAGTGCTTAGTTATAATACTTAATATGTTTTCGGTTAAAGGCGATAACGCCCATATACAAACTCGTCCTTACTTTTTAGCCAAGGAACGCTCATACCGAGTTTCATCAAGATATCTAAAATCTTACTCAAGCTACAGCTTTTACGGACGGACGGACCGACGGACAGTCACCCTAAATCTATCTCGATTAGTTTTAGGTGGTACATTATTATACTCTGTAGCAACATGCAAAGAGTATAAATATACTATACCCACTAAAAAGTGCAAAACACCAAAAAACGATTTTAAAATTCTTTATGCATTTGCAACATGTTGCACAGGAGATAGTAGTTGTGTTCACTAATGGTTGGTTACCGCGCTTAGCTTACACGGCGCATTTTAAATCATTTATATCCCTACTACAGTTTTCAACTCCACTTGGTTGAATTACAGTTGAAGCCATTCAAGTTCAGATCAACCAACTCTTTGTTGGTATTATGATTATCAAACAGCTGATAATTTTTAAACTAAAATTAAATATTGAAAAGATGAATAATTATTAAAATAGGCATTCTTTATAATATACTTGTATAATATATATTAACGATGATAATTATGCTGCGCATAAGGAAAGCCTTCGAGATTCAAAGTTGCTAACGCCAAGTAAACAATGAAATGGCTCTTAAATAATCTTTATTGCAGATGCATATGACATTTTCGTTTATATGAGGAATCATTTTTTTTAACTAAATGAGTTGAAGGAACTTTACCAAGAACTACCCTTTCCGGTAGTTATCAAGAATCAATTTCAAATATTAGTTAGTTTGACCACCAAAGATTTATATTTATTATTGTGGGAGCAGTTATAGGACAGATGGCGTGATAGGTGATATTACCGAGAAGCTAAGTTTTGCATTCAAAGAAAACACAAAATTTGGCTAATAGCCAATGACACTGCTTATCTCCATGGTGCTATTAGCATGACATTTACTTTTGAAGATAATTTCATTTAAATGTTGACCGCGGCTGCGTCTTAGGTGGTCCATTCGGAAAGTCCAATTTTGGGCAGCTTTTTCGAGCATTTCGGCCGGAATAGCCCGAATTTCTTCGGAAATGTTGTCTTCCAAAGCTGGAATAGTTGCTGGCTTATTTCTGTAGACTTTAGACTTGACGTAGCCCCACAAAAAATAGTCTAAAGGCGTTAAATCGCATGATCTTGGTGGCCAACTTACGGGTCCATTTCTTGAGATGAATTGTTTTCCCTCAAAATGGCCATAGAATCGCGAGCTGTGTGGCATGTAGCGCCATCTTGTTGAAACCACATGAGTCAACATTTAAATGAAATTATGTAAATGTCATGAACCAATCTAACGTTTCAAATAAAGAACCGATGAGATTTTGCAAATTTTATGCGTTTTTTTTTTAAAAAAAGTTATCAAGCTCTTAAAAATCACCCGATACTTGTATAATATATATTAACGATGATAATTATGCTGCGCATAAGGAAAGCCTTCGAGATTCAAAGTTGCTAACGCCAAGTAAACAATGAAATGGCTCTTAAATAATCTTTATTGCAGATGCATATGACATTTTCGTTTATATGAGGAATCATTTTTTTTAACTAAATGAGTTGAAGGAACTTTACCAAGAACTACCCTTTCCGGTAGTTATCAAGAATCAATTTCAAATATTAGTTAGTTTGACCACCAAAGATTTATATTTATTATTGTGGGAGCAGTTATAGGACAGATGGCGTGATAGGTGATATTACCGAGAAGCTAAGTTTTGCATTCAAAGAAAACACAAAATTTGGCTAATAGCCAATGACACTGCTTATCTCCATGGTGCTATTAATGGTAAATTCGGCTTATTACTCACCTCGTATGTTGCATCCAATAATGAGTATTAGATTTGCCATGCGACAGTAGTCGATCCTTTTTAAAACTTATTCCAGTGACCTCTAGGCCGACTCTGCGGAGAAATAGGGCAATCCAAGACCACGGCTGGGCAGGATGAGTAATTTTTTCAGTAGGCCCCTGTTGATCATACAAATCTACGTTCAGCGTTAATCTTGCTTCTACACACTTGCTATTGATGACCTATTGAAGCCCTCATTCTGTACTTTTAGTGCAGTATATTGGACCTTTATACCGCCATGTAACTAGCCAGACTGCTATCTCTTCCCCCAGACGATTAATAGAAAGACAGTCAGTTCTACGTTACTTGAATTGACCCGAATTATATTCCGCCAAAGACTTTTATTTCGGTGATCTAGCCCGGTTAAGATCGGTTAGTTTTATGTTAGGATTGTCATCACCGAAACAACTCCTAGCAGTAGGGTTGAACCGCATTCTCTATCCCGTGCTGGCATTGATTATCCACCACGAATAAATTTTCTGCTGCGTTTACGCAAAAAGGCTCCATCCATCTATCAGGCCTTAAGACACAGGTAGTCAATTCCACGGCAGCCGGTTCTACGCACCGGAATATACGGCCAAGGATCGTTTGGATCGGTGAGTATGAAAAAAACACATAGGTAGTGGACCACAAAATCTGTGGCACCATGCTGTCATCGCGCCGCCACTCTTATCAAGTGTCCAACAAAGGACCTCTACGGCTCCAATGAGATCATACGATCAGTAGTAACGCGATTGCCCAGATAGAATAAACATGCTATTGCTAATGCACCTAGACTCGTCGGGAGTAAGCTTCTAAACCAAGGTCCTCAACCTGTCGCCCTTCACTCTTTAAATACCCGATGTGGGGAAAAACTAAGGAACAGTCCCACTACTAAAACCTGGGAAACCCGTCAACAAAAGGGGACCTTATCTTCCGATAACTCTATTTTCCTTAGTAGTGAAGCCTTCCTACTCACGATGTTCACATTCTAGCAAACCAACTGCATGGCTTCCACAAAGTGCACAACACACCACAGCACTTAACATCATAACCACCCATATAGTTCATGCAATAAATACATAAAAAGCCACCCTGTCAGAGAACAATCCTCGAAGCATTGGCTTTGTCAAAAGCTTTTGACACAAGCAACCACACGACGTTACTCTGCGAATAGTAAGCACCTTGTCGTGGTGCAAGGGCTTAACTGCAATGCATTTTCAGCATCTCCCTATCTTCAAGAGCGATGCTGCTTGGCATCTATCCTGGAGGTTGGCAGAAGCTGCATATGCGTGGCGACCAAGAGCTACCACCTCCTAATCCAGGGTGTTATGTGACTTCCGTGCCTATTGGATGATTTGCAGCCAGGAGGTTGATTCGGCTGTATTCAAACGGAGCCTTTTGACTGGGCCCCTTTTAAAAACGGAGACCCGACAGCTCACCGCGTTGAGACAAGGGTCGTAAGAAAAAGTTGTGCGACAAATCCAATTCAGAACGCACTATTCAAAACACAGCAAGGCAACGGACCAGGACAACGACCATGGACAATGAGATGGATAATGGAATCAGCGCAGCTGTACATAAAGGGGATCCTGGAGCTAAGCGGAAGTTTAGCATCCTTGACGCCCTCTCGCCACAGGAGCGGGCGCTGTTTGAAGAACATTTCAGAAAGGATGACGATGACATGCTCTCATGCTCGGCGCTCTCCAGGCGAAATCGACTGCGGCCGGTGACAAAATTTAATTGAAGGTCGAAGGCGCTGCATGTTATTATAGTCAGAGGATACTCTCTGTGATCTACAACAAAGAGATTTAAACCTGGCAAAAGGGTGGTGTAGTGAGGTTGAGTTGAACATCAACTCCTCTAAGACGAAAATTGTTCCGTTCACGAGACGAGGTCCCTAGGGCAGAGAGATAGAGATGACCAACATGGTTGATCTCACGCTAGATTCCACTTTGCGTTGGAAGCAGCATGTTGACCTGACCTTGGTCAAGGCGACAAAAGCACTAATGGTGTACAATCGGCCGACAGGAAAGTCCTGGGACTGCAAACCAAAGATTGTTAGGTGGTTGTAAATTATGATGGGGGCCTGGGTCTCAAAAGCTTCTCAGACTTCGGTAGGGCTCCAACTATCAAAGCTGAAACGACTAGCTTGTGTCTGCATGTCGGGTGCAATGCGCAATTGTTTGACGGCAGCACTTGAAGTCATGCTTGAACTCACACCGCTTCATTTAATAATCGGTCAGGTAGCCAAGCACACACTTCTGCAATTGACGGTAGAGGGGTGTAGCAAAGGTAAGGTAATCTCGTGCCAGAGGATGAAAGAGATAAGTGACACTATACCATTGGCCCTTCTCCCAAGGGACAGCATTTCCAAAAGGGTTAACTTCACGAAGAAGTTCAAGGTTATCCTTGGCGGCAAGGATGAGTGAAACGAGCTGCTGCTGAGGAATAGTATGATCAAGTGGTACACTAACGGCTCGAAAACGTCGGAGGGATCGCAGGACCACCCACTAAGCTCTCCGTACTTATGGGAAGTTTTCCCAGTATTTTTCAGGCAGAAGTCTTTGCCATAAGTCGGTGCATAGAGATAAACCTACAACGCAACTATCGCAATGAGCTTATAACCATACTTAGCGTTAGTCAAGCGGCACTAGGAGCAATCTCCTACGAGATCAAATTGCTACTGGTGCAGGAGTGCTGAACGGCTAAACCAGGTGCACCTCACGAACTGGCTGACGAGCTTGCTACCTCCGCAGCTTCCACTAACATGATAGCACCTGAAACCTTCACTTTCCGCAAGAAAGAAGGAGCAGGCAGGGAAGACATTGGCAACAACTGCATGGCATGTGACATTCCAAGTTGCTAATGGGGGAGTACAATCTCAGCAGGTTTAAATATGTAATTAACCTCCTAGGGATAAGCTCAGGCTACTGGACGCATTTTACACTGGCCACTGCAAGCTGAATAAGCATTTACACAACATGGGCTTGTCTTTTTGCACAAAGTGTCGGTTCTGCGACAGGGAGTCTGAAACATCCGAACACCTGCTAATCGACTGCACAGCAATCTGTAGACGCAGGATTAAGACCCTTGGATCCATGTTTCCAAATAGGGATCGCATCGTTTCACTAGCACCCAGCGGAATATTGGACTTTATAAATATGTTGGGGCTTTGTGAGGCTTTGTGATTTAGGAGAGGGACAAGAGATCTAAGGTCGCGATGTAATCCTGATGTAATAATCTACCTAACGCTACTTGACGACATAGAATAATCCATGTTCCCTCCAGGGCCATCATCCGTACCATTCCAAGGTCAAAGCTTCAACACCAGAGGTAATTTTCATCACCTGAAAGATATTGATGTCGCGCAATGAATATACATATGTATATCTGACCTTCCCCGCTTCATCTCTGCAAAGTAGGGAGGTAGGTAGGAGTGCAGCCCTATCGGGCTCAATTAGCACTTGATGTGCCATTTTGATACACTATTCGTAGAACCTCCTGTATCTGCTATTACGTTTCACTTTCTCTCTCAAACCATTTTGAGGTTTCGATGAAACTACTTATGTCCGGATGGATTTTGGTGGATTTCCACCAAAAGCATATCGGACATAAGTAGTTTCATCGAAACCTCAAAATGGTTTGAGAGAGAAGGTGAAACGTAATAGCAGATACAGGTGGTTCTACGAATAGTGTATCAAAATGGCACATCAAGTGCTAATTGAGCCCGATAGGGCTGCACTCCTACCTACCTACCTACTTATGTCCGATATGCTTTTGCTGGAAATCCATTCAAGGTTTGGTGCTTGGTGGATTCCGAGTGTTTTGTGTCGGATCTGTGCTAGAGCTGGGCATTCGCAGAGAAAGTGGAAGATTGTTTCCTTGTTCCCTGCTACTCCGCAGCCACGGCAGATGTCGTTGTAGGGCATACCCATTTTGGACACATGTTCCCCAAATGGCCAGTGCCCTGTTGTAGTAGCTGTTATTCTGTAAATACTTTTTCTTGACCTATTTAATAAGTCGTTGGTTCTTTTCCTGTCATATGTTGGCCATAACTGTTGAGTTATGACGCATTTTGTAATGTTTTTCCACCTGTTGTTTGCAATTTGTTGAAATTGTCTATTGATCTCTCCTTTGATCGATCCTAGCGGGCTTGGTATTAGCTCCGCCTCGGATTCATTGAGGAAAGCTCCTGCCTTTGCCAACTCGTCTGCTTTTTCGTTACCGAAAATGTTCCTGTGGCCGGGAACCCAGATAAAGTTTGATTGGAGCTTGTCTTTTATTGAGCTTAGTGCTCTCTTGCAGTTGTGAACTATACTGGATTTTGTCATGGGTGAAGACAATGCCAGGAGGGCCGCCTGGCTATCGGTAAATATAGTTGCTTTATGTATATTCCCGTGGTTTTCTAATAGAACTTCGCAGGCTTTTTCTATGCCTAGTACTTCTGCTTGGAAGATGCTAGCCGAGTTCGGTAGACGTATAGAGAGAGATATGTCTAGATCAGCGGAGAATACCCCCGTGCCTACTCCGCAGTCCATTTTGGACCCGTCGGTATAGACTGAGGTGGTATCTTCCTCTACTATTGAACCTCTTCTCCATTCTCGTCTAGATGGTATCCTCACCTGGAAGTGTCTACTGAAATCCAGCTTTGGGAGAATGTAGTCTGATTTATTAATGGTGAGCTTGTTTAGAATTACACTATGTCCGTAGTTCTGCTGATTCCAACTTCCCAATTATTTTATTCTTATCGCCGCAATAGCTGCTGTTTTGTGAATAAAAATGTCCATTGGTAGTTGATGCAGGATCACATGGAGCGCATCAGTCGGACATGACCTGATTGCACCCGTAACACCCGCAAATGCTGCTCTTTGTATTCCATTTAATTTTCTAATGTTGTATTGTTTGTTTAGCGCTGTCCACCATACCAGAGCTCGATATGTAAGTATAGGTCTTATGACAGCCGTATACATCCACAAGATTATGTATACTTGGTTTAAGGCCCCAATTCTTGTTGACGATTTTCTTACAAGTACGAGTATAATAGGCCATGTATGCTTTGTTTATTCTTTTTTCTATATTTATTTTCCAGGACAGTTTGGTGTCAATCTCCACCAGTGGGGGATAGAGTGAGTGTTGTACCGTTTAGTACCGGAAGTTGAAACTGAGGTATTTTGGTTCTGCTTATGAATAGCATCAGTTCTGTTTTGTTCGGGTTAACTCCTAGACCATTGTTTTTAGCCCATAGGTTTAACATACGAAGTGATCTTTCCATAATCTCGCTGACTGTTGAAGGAAACATACCTGAAACCAACAACACTATATCGTCTGCATACGCTACTGCTTTCACTCCTCCACCGTTTAGTTGGAGGAGTATTTCGTTCAGCGCTGCAACCCATAGAAGCGGAGAGAGGACCCCCCTTTGAGGCGTCTCTCTACTCACATAGCTTGTTTGTGTTGCAGCGCCGTTTGAAGCTATAATCTTCCTATTCTCAAGCATCGATAGTATCTATCTGCACACAGTGTCGTTTATGCCACCATGTGCCAGAGAATTAATTATCGCATTTACTTCTATGTTGTTGAAGGCGCCCTCTATGTCTAGAAATGCAGCCATATTGTATTGTTTGTGGTGCAGTGATTTTTCAATTACGCTTATCACCTCGTGAAGGGCGGTTTCGGTTGATCGGCCTTCATGTACGCATGTTGGGACTTCGATAACTTCTCCGCCATTATTGTTCTTACGTGTAGATCTATTAGCTTTTCTAGTATCTTCAGCATAAAGGAGGTAAGGCTTATAGGTCTAAAATCCTTGGCATTCTCGTGTGTTTTTCTGCCTGGTTTTGGAAGGAACACAACTTTACTTCTCTTCCAATTTCTTGGGATGTAAGATAGTTGAATGCTAGCTTTGTATATATTTTCAAGCCTTTGAACCATTGGTTCTACCAGTTTTTGCAGCATTATGGGCATAATCCCGTCAGGACCTGCCGCTTTAAATCGTGCAAAACTATTTATGGCATATTTGATTTTTCTTTTGTCTACTATTTGGCTTCGATAGCCAGCTAATATAGGCAGTATTAATATGATCTTTGGATAGCATTTTACTCAGCCTAGCGGCTTCTCTGCAACTTACTATCGATGTGCAGAAAGATCGCCATGAGTCGTTTTTAGCTTTCCTGACTGCTTTTTTATATTCTTTTATAATTATATGGCTGCCAGATTTTAGTTCTAAAACTCTCATTGAAAGCTTTCCTTGGTTGTGTTCTCAAATTCTTGAGTTCACTGTTCCACCAAAAGAGACTTTCTCTTTTTCAAAACTGTTAGCGGAGTAGATTTATTAAAAGTTGTGGTTA